>NC_059181.1:29381730-29460656 GCF_019923935.1 Bubalus bubalis
TACATTTACTGGAGAATTATTGATTTACAATCTTGTGTTTCAGGTGCACAGCAAAGTGATTCAGTTACATATATATTCAATCTTTTCCAGATTCTTTCCCTACAGGTTATTATAGAATATTGAGTAGAGTTGCCTATGCTATGTTGGAGGTCCTTTTCGGCTATCTATTTTATATATTGCTGGTTTGTGTATGTTCATCCCAATTTCTAATGTATCCATCCCCCCCATGTTTCCCCTTTAGTAATCATAAGTCTGTTTTCAGAATGTGAGAGTCTGTTTCTGTATTTTAAATAAGTACATTTGTGTCATTTTTTAAAATTAGGTAGTACCTTTGAGTGATATAATATGGTATTTGTCTTTGTCTGACTTACTTCATTCATTATGAAAATCTCTTAAGTCCATCCGGTGCTGCAAATGACATTATTTCATTCTTTTTTATGGCTGAGTATGATTCCATTGTATTTACGTATCACATTTTTATTCATGGACCTGTAGGTAGTTTCCATGTCTTGGCTATTGTAAACAGTGCTGCAGTGACCATGGGTGTGCTTGTACCTACTCGAATTATGGTTTTCTTCAGATATATGCCCAGGTAGTCTATTTTTTTAAATGTTATTGGAGTACAGTTGATTTACAATATTGTGTTAATTTCAGGTATATGGCAACGTGATTCAGTTATACATATATGTACATTCATTAATTTTCAGTTTCTTTTTTCATATAGGTTATCACAGAATATTGATTAGAGTTTCCTGTGCTACGTAGGAGGTCCTTGTTGATTATCTATTTCATATATAATGGTGTGTGTATGTTCATCCCAAGCTGCTGATTTCTCCCTCCCTCACTACGTTTCCCCTTTAGTAACCATAAGTTTGTTTTCATCATCTGTCTTTCTGTTTTGTAAAAAAGTTCATTTTATCATTTTCTAAAATTAGATTGCACATATGAGGGATATATTTGTCTTTGTCTGACTGATTCGCTTAGTGTTACAATCCCTAGGGACACCCATGTTGCTGCAGATGGCATTCTTTCATTCTTTGTTATGGCTGAGTAATACTCCTTTGTATTTACAGACCACGTCTTTATCTACTCCTCTGTTGATGGACATTTAGGTTGCTTCCATGTCATAGGTATTGTAAATAATGCTGCAATGAACATTGGGTGCTGTACCTGTTTCGAATTATGATTTTCTCTGGATATATTCCCGGGAGTGGGATTGCTGAATATTATGGTGGTATTATTTTTTTGTCTTATTTTCCTGGAGTATAAGTGATTTACAGTGTTGTGTTAGTTTCAGGTGTATAACA
The DNA here is from genome assembly GCF_019923935.1 of Bubalus bubalis. Classification (NCBI taxonomy): domain Eukaryota; kingdom Metazoa; phylum Chordata; class Mammalia; order Artiodactyla; family Bovidae; genus Bubalus; species Bubalus bubalis. The sequence goes on from NC_059181.1 coordinate 29,383,038, forward strand.
AAGTGACTCAGTTATACATACACATGTATTCCTTCATTTTCAGATTCTTTTCTCATACAGTTTATTACAGAATATTGAGTAGAGCTCGCTCTGCTATACAGTAGGTCCTTTTTGGATATCTCTAGTATATATTGTTGTGTATGTGGACTTCCCGGGTGGTGCAATGGTAAAGAATCCACCTGCCAATGGAGGAGACACAAGAGAAGCATGTTCCCTGATCGGGAAGATCCCCTAGAGTAGGAAATGGAAACTCACTCCAGTATTCTGGCCTGGAAATTCCATGGACAGAGGAGCCTGTTGGACTACAGTCCATGGAATCACAAAGAGTCCAACACGACAGTTGTATATGTTTATCTCAAGCTCCTAATGTATCCCTCCCTCAACATTTCTCCAATGGTAACCATAAGCTTGTTTTAGGTATCCAAAAGTCTTTTTCTATGTTGTAAATAAGTTCATTTGTGTCATTTTTAAAAATTGGATTCTACATATGAGTGTTGTCATATGATATTTGTGTTTCTGTGTCTTACTTAGTATGACATTCCCTAGGTCCATCCATGTTGCTGCACATGGAATTATTTCTTTTTTTATGGCTGAGTAATGTTTCATTGTACCACATCTGCATTATTCATTTCTCTGTAGATGGACATTTAAGTTACTTCCATGTCTTGGCTAATGTAAATAGTGTTATAATGAAGATTGGGTACATGTGTATTTATGAATCATAGGTTTCTCTGGATATGTGCCAGGAGTGGGATTGCTGGATCATATGGTAACTCTATTTTTAGTTTTTCATGGAACTTTCATAATGTTCTCCATAGTGACTGTTCTCTACACTCCATCATTTATTGTTTTCAGATTTGGGGATGATGACCATCCTGGCTGGTGTACTTATCATTTGCATTTCTCTGATAATTAGTGATGTTGAGCATCTTTTCATATGCTTTTTGGTCATCTGTATGTCTTCTTTGAAGGAATGTTTGTTTATACACTCTGCCTACTTTTTTATGGGATTGTTTATTTGACACAGAGGTGCATGAGCTATTGGGAAGGCGAGGGCTCTGTTTGGGAGCTGGAAGACTCGGGTTCATAGGAGGGGGCATCCTGGGCTCTGATACCAGACAAGGAGGACCCAAGGAGGAATGAATATTGAGCTACCGGGGTTCCCATGGCACACTGCCCCTGCCGTCATCCCTGGGAGACCCCACGTTAGACGTTACGCAGCTCCCCTCCACTTCCACTTTGAGAACCAGCGGATCCACCGGTAGCTGCGGCGACCATATGGCAGACACTTAGTGTTCAGGACTCGTCCGGAACCAAGGTGAGGCCGTAAATGTAGCTCATGGGTCTTTCCCAACCCTCCCAGTAATAAAAGTGACCCATCCACATCCCACCCCTGTGATATGGCTCTTATGAGTCCCTCAGAGCTATCGGCTGAAGGTGGTCTAGAGTGTCTCAGGCTAAGGCGTTGGTCTGTGGGGGTAGGCCCGGATTCTACCCCCGGAGGAGGTCTAGGTCCTAGATGAGGGACCTGAGGGCTGATGAGCAGACTTTGACACCGCCCAGGGGACAACACTGAGCGGCCCCCCTGTACTGGGCTGTAGGAGGCCCCGGGTAGAGCTGGCCAACTGTGGTGCCCACTGGTGTCCACTGGAGGTGGTTTGGGGGACGTGAGAGCCTTGCTGTAATGGAATAAACTCAGCTCCACAAAGGGACCTAGTCCGCAACAATATTAATGGCTCTGACGCTGAGTGAGGATGGGGCTCCTCCCATAAGAAATGGAGTCACATAAGGCGCCAGTCCTATTTTGAGGACTGGGAGAATCGGGCGTTTTGACATGACACTTCCTGGGACATCTCAGGGAAGTGAGAGACCAGGTCAGTGGGGGCAGCCTCAGGTTGACAAGGGAAGGTTTCAGGTGTCCTGGTGGATGGTGAGAACCTTGGGGGCTGTGGATGTTCGACACCACGTCATTCAGACCACATCTCCCTGTCGTCATCCCTGGGAGACCTCGAGGATACATGTCGGTCCCCACTGTGGGCTAATGGGGACATAAGGGTCTTGGTCTGAATGGAGTGGTCAGCAGAGGAAGAAACCTTAGACCCTGTCATGAGTCAAATGTAGAGCTTGGTTGCTTCTGTGTCATGGCTATTGTAAATAGTGCTGCAGTGAAGACGAGTACAAGTGTCTTTTTCCGTTACCATTTCCTCAGGATATATGACCACTAGTGGGATTGTTGGCTCATGTGGTAGTTTTATTCCTAGTTTTTGTAAGCAGAGTGTATTAAGTCAGAAAGAGGAAAGCCAATATCATATATTAATGCATATATATGGAATCCAGGAAGATGGTACTGATGAACCTATTTGCAGGGCAGCCGGGAGATGCTGACATAGAGAAGACACTCGTGGACCCAGTGGGGGAAGGAGAGGGAGGGGCAGATTGAGAGAGTAACATTGAAAACGTACACATTATCATATGGAAAATAGATAACCAGTAGGAAGTAGTTTTATGACCAGGGAGTTCAAAGCCAGTACTCTGTGATAACTTAAGAGGGGTGTGACGTGGGAGGGAGTTTCAAGATGGAGGAGACCTAAGATATACCTATGGCCGATTCATATTGATGTGTGGCAGAAACTGGTACACTATTATAAATTAATATTGTAAAAAAAATAATTTTATTTTCAAAAAGACATATAGGAGAAACCAGAAGCAAAAAAATATTTTAGACCTTGAATTGGGATCTTGTGTGGGTCCACAGGGACATCAACCTGCCTGCACCAGATTTTGTTCTCAGGAGACCGTGTTTGGTAAAATAAGGTCATCTTCACTTCCTGCTTTTGGGACACGGAGTGATTGGCTTTTACTATCAAGCAGCCATCACTTCAGGAGAAAGTTGAGCTTCTCTACAGGGAGCCCAATTGAGGAACCTGAGTGAGGACTCATTGCATCCATCCCAACCCTCAGATTTCAGCCCAGGAAATCTCAGGGAAGGGCTGTGAGGCTGAGCACCTTCTTTTCTGTTTTATACAAAGTCTACGGGAGGGGAAATGTCTTGTCTGAAGGTGAAGACACCAGTCCGCAAATGGATGATGGTGCCCAACGTTTTAAGGAGCCAAGGTAAGGACCTTGAATGATGATCCCAGTGAACTCAGGATAGAAAAGACCCTAATGAGCTCTCAGAACTGGTTATCTATCTCCTGGCAGGGAGGTGGACTGAGGCATCCCTTCACTTGCTTCTGGATCATGGGGAGGTCTAAAGTGTCTACATCAGAGTAGCAGAGGGAAGGGTGCCAAGGCTCCGCCAGGACTTGACATGATAATACTGAAGTAGAACTTAGAAAACCCCACTGCTGGCACCTGCTGGCACCTGAGTAGATCCAAAGCAGGGCTGAGAGGACGCAGAGGAAAAGTAAGGCCTCTGTTCTTCCTCTGTGGGATTCTGTGGGAACATGGGAGGGAGTTTAAAGATGGAGGAGACATAAGATATACCTATGGCTGATTCATATTGATGTGTGGCAGAAACTGGTACACTATTATAAATTAATATTGTAATATTGCAAAAAATAATTTTATTTTCAAAAAGACATATAGGAGAAACCAGAAGCAAAAAAATATTTTAGACCTTGAATTGGGATCTTGTGAGGGTCCACAGGGACATCAACCTGCCTGCACCAGATTTTGTTCTCAGGAGACCATGTTTGGTCTGAGCAGGAAAACAGGAGCCTTATGGGTTCCTAGAGCAGTGTCCTCAAGGACACCTGCAGAGGCAGCCTTTGATTAAGCCAAGGTGGAGTGTCCCTGTTTTAAGGTGCTCATGTCATCTCATTCTCCATCCTCTAGGTGCCCCAATCTCCTGTGTATTGGCCCAGACTCCTGCCTGCGGTCTCAGACCACAGCCATCATGCCTCGTGGGCAGAAGAGTAAGCACCGTGCTTGTGAGAAACGTTGCCAGGCCCAAACTGAGACCCAGGGTCTTCATGATCAGGCTACCACATCTGGGGAAGAAGAGACCACCTCCTCCTCCCCTCCTGATTCAGAGAGCGCTCCCTCAAGCTCGTCTGCTGCTGGCACCTCCAAGGGGCCTCAGGGAGCCCAAGGCACCACCAGTGCTGCTGCAGGTGCTATACGCAAAAGATCTGGTGTCGGTGGCGCAGCACGCTCAAGATATGGTGTAGGTAGCGCAGCACGCTCAAGATCTGGTGTAGGTGCTGAGGGCCAAGTTCAGGAAGGTGAAAATTCCTCCCAGGCTTCAGCTGCTGCTGCGAGCTCTCACACAGATCTTCTGACCTGGAAGGCAGAGCTATTGGTGCAGTACATGCTGTATAAGTATAAGATGAGGGAGCTCATTAAGAGGTCCGAAATGCTGCAGGAAATCAAGAGAAGGTACAAGGAACAATTCCCTGAGATCCTTAGCAGGGCTTCCGAGTGCATAGAAATGTTGTTTGGCCTGGTGCTGAAGGAAGTCAGGCCCAACAGTCACTGCTATACCCTGGTGAGCAACCTAGATCTCAGCGACAGTGAGTCTATGAGAGGTGATTTGGGGCTGCCGAAGAATGGTCTTCTGATGCCTCTGCTGGGTGTCATCTACCTGAATGGCAACCACGCCCCTGAGGAGAAGATCTGGAAGTTCCTGAATATGCTGGGCATCTATGATGGAAGAAGTCACTTCATCTTTGGAGAGCCCAGGAAGCTCATCACAGAAGATCTGGTGCGGGAAGGGTACCTGGAGTACCGGCAGGTGCCCGGCAGCGATCCCCCTCGCTATGAGTTCCTGTGCGGTCCTAAAGCGCTCACAGAAACCAGCAAGACGAAAGTCCTGCAGTTTTTGACCAAGGTCAAGGATTCGGTCCATCCTGCCTTGCAGCCGCTATATGAAGAGGCTTGGAGAGAGGAAGTAGAGAGCACCGGAGCCAGAGGTGCAGCCAGGGCTGGCACTTCTGCCTCAACCAGGCCTGGCACTGCTGCCTCAGCCGCTGCTGGCCGTTCTGCTTCGGCCAGGCCTGGCACTGCTGCCTCAGCCAGCTCTGGCCTTTCTTCTTCGTCCAGGCCTGGCACTTCTGCCTCAGCCGCTGCTGGCAGTTCTGCCTCAACCAGGCCTGGCATTGCTGCCTCAGCCGCTGCTGGCACTTCTGCCTCAACCAGGCTGACACTGCTGCCTCAGCCACTGCTGGCACTTCTGCCTCAACCAGCCCTGGCACTGCTGCCTCAGCCAGCCCTGGCCCTTCTGCTTCAGCCAGGCCTGGCACTGCTGCCTCAGCCAGCGCTGGCACTTCTGCCTCAACCAGGCCTGGCACTGCTGCCTCAGCCAGCGCTGGCCCTTCTGCTTCAGCCACTGCACACCCCAGGGCCGAGTCCAGCCGCTCATCTCGCCCCTAGTGTGATCTGAAGCCCGTTGTTCACTTTGTGGCTAGAGAAGCCGGTCAACCTGTGTTCCTGATATGCATCAATAACTTGTTGACTTTATTTCCCCCAATTTTCAATTGTTAAAATTTTTCAACAGAAAGGTCATTTAGAGTCATGATATAAGTATATGAATAACATGGGTCACATACACTTTGCTGTTTGTGAAATTTAGGAGTAAGAATTTTGTTTTCTCCAATAAATATTGGAAATCCTCACATCACTTTTGTGATCCAGGATGAGAATAACATCACTTTAGGATGAGAGTGTCCTTAGAAATGTGAAAGACACCACACTAATAGAGGCTCAGAACATTGATACATTGTTAGGGAGAGAGCTGAAATTTCTTCAGATTTTGGCTGGCTTTACTCTCTGCTTAGTCTCCTTTTTTGTAAATGTAAAAGACACATACTTGCCTCTGCTTATGGTTTATGGTTTTCAAGAATGTTTGAGTTGAACTTAAATAATAAAAATTAAAATAAATAAAAAATAAAAAAAGAATGAGAATATAAATTATAGCAAATGATTTATTCATGGCTCTTCTTTTACACAAACATTGAGAATCTGCTCTTAAGAAGTCTTCATGCTTGTACTGGTGATGTTTAGTCAGAAAAAGTTTAGCTCCTGTCCACTCATTACAGTTTCTCAGAGATGATGTCATTCTATGGAAGAGGCTGAGATACTCTGTACTTCAGGAAGAACAAGAAAGAAGCAGGGTAAAGAGGGGTTGGAGAGAACCTATTACTTTGGTTTCATTCCTAAGCGGAATTTTGGCTGATTTGGGAGGTTGGGTCTTTTTTTTCCCCACTTGGAACACTGCATAGTTTCTGACATCTGATAGATTGAAAAAAAAATCCAGCTGATGTAACATCTGAGGTCAAGATAATCATAGTAATAACTGCCGTTGCTCCTAATGTCTCAGTAGAGACAGGCGCCGTGACAGAAGCTTTCCATAAATACTTACATTCCACCAATCTGCCAAGAAAGGGCTTATCAAACTTACTTCACAGGGGAGAGCCCAAGGCTCATAGAGTTAGGGTTTGGTTTTGTGCTGAAATACATGAGGCTGGTAAATGACAGCTGGCAATAGACTCCTGCTCTACACTACTTATCACTCATACTGTTGTTCTCCCCCCAACCTGAGACATACTCTTGTCTTTGTTCTTTAACAAGTCCTTTTAACATTTGGCAATTCCTTGTTTATTTATTATTTATTTTTTTATTTGGCTGTGCTGGATCTTAGTTGCTGCACGTGTGGTCTAGTTCCCTGACCAGGGATCGAACCTGGGCCCCCTGCACCGGGAGCCTGGAGTCCTAGCAATTGGACCACCAGGAAAGTCCCCACCCTGTATCTTTTATTTCAGTGTTTTTCTCAGCACTTCAAAATTTGTCCTAGGTGATAGGGAAAAATGCCCTCATGCTCAAGCTACTGGATTGAAATGTGTAGCCAGAGCAGTAAGAATACCAGATGTACTTAACCAACGATATGTATCCCTTATTCATTACTCATAGATAAGTGAAAGAAACAATATTCAGGGACAGTACAAGCATGTACATTGGCCATGTTAGATAACCTCTGAAGACCAAGGAGTCTCCATATCATCCTTACAGTCTCTTCCCTGTGGAGAGTAAACCTATCAGAACAGAAATGACATGAGAATCTTCACCTGGCTGATGAGATAGATTGATCTACTTTTTTCTCCCTAAAGGACTGCCACCTGTCCTGGGACTCCCACCTTGGACTATAGCTTCTCCACCTCCCGTCACTCCTGGGACAGGGACCCATTCTCTGTAGCACTGCAGAGCAAACATAGCTCAGGAGTTTGTAGAGACGTGGAATTTCCCCAAAGGCCTTTAATCCAGGACACAGAAAGCAAGATGAGGGCCCCAGGTAGGAGGATTGAGGAGAACAAGACCCAAGAATATGGCGGATGGTGGTCACTAGGACAGCACTCCCTTCTGATCTCAGACGCAGAGAAATTCAGAACGGGTGGGCTTAGCCTATTAGCCTTAGCATAGCCTCACTTATTCTTCAGGCTTCTCAGAGACCTAAGAAACTTGGTCTTGGCGCAGAGTTCTGACGTTGGTAGAGAGAATCAGTCTCACAGAAGTGATGGTGATTAACCTGAATGAGGGTGATGGAAAGACCCATCCAGAACAGAAGGCTCCTGTAAAGACCCGTCCTCATTGGCAAGCCCATGAAGTCCAGAACTCTCTGGGCTGCTGTGGTTAACACTTTGAACTCAGGTCCGTGGGAGGTGGGGACATTGGGAATCTGCAGAGAATAGAGCCCCAGGAAGGGTGCAGAGTCAAAGTGAGGACCCAGAGTGTGGACATGAAGCCCCTCAATCCACAGCCGACAGGGCTACACTAAATGTAGCCTCTCCACTAAGACACTAAGTCCCTCCTCTCCAGTTAGCCCTGGGAGGCATAGGTAAGTGCTGGCAAGCTCAAGAGCCCCGTGACTTCTGCCTGGAGGGTTTCAAGGAGATGACCTTGGTTTATAGGCTGGCTCTTCATCAGAGAGTGGAAATCCCAGGCATGACATGTGTACAGTCCTGTATGAGGAGTGTGTCAGCCAACTACCCCATTACAGATAAATTCTTAGAAAGTCCTGCAACTGTAATGGGCCCTGGGAGGGAACAAGCAGGGCTTTCAGACTAGGTTTATCCCTTATTTTCTGAAGGCGAATGGCTTCAGGACCTTAAAGTCCTTGGGCTAATGGAGGGAGCCTCTATCAGCTGAGGAAGGGTACGCCGTTCCTATCAGGAATCAACTGATGATACTGACCGACAGCGAAGGATCCCTCCCAGAAAGAAGGCGGCTATACAGAAGGCACTGTCCCTGTTGTCAGGCCTGAGAGTGTGCCACTTAGGCCTGGTGACATGGTGAGTCCTACTCACTTCCTCCCAGAGGATCACATGGAGGTAAGGAACCTCATCCTGATCAAAGGGAGCAGCTGAAGCTCAGCAGAAGGATGATTTCCACGTTGTGCCAGAAGTCAAGGTAAGAACCCTGAATTCTTGAAAAGACCACTCACCTCAAAACAGTGGGGGCAGAACATATTCCTTCCACTCCTGTTAGCCTCAGAAGACCATGGCCTGTGGTGGGCCTATGAGGCAAACTCCTCTTCTTCCTCAGGGATCAGGGAACTATTGGCCTGGGTGGAGAAGCTTTAAGGCAAGTCAGGGAATGTTTCCAGTTGGGGAATATTTCCAGGTTCTTTCCAAGACGGTGAGGACAGCAAAGAACGTGGGAACACAAATACCAGGATGGCCACACAGTATGTTCCCTACTCTCAGCCTAGAAGGCCTCAGGCAGATTTACCAGGCCAAGGGGCCCTTCAGCTCTGACCGAGGAGTATCAGGAAAGTTAGGGTTTGATCTGATGGTGGTGTCAACAGAAGGGGGACTCTTGGGCTTGGATGAGAGTCACATTTGGGACCCCGATTTGGGCCCCTGAGAGGAACCATCTGTCATTCCCAAGGAGCTTGCCACAGCTTTCATTCTTGTGAGACTATGGGTAGGCTTGGCTAGATAAGGCCACCCTTATTTCCTCCTGTAGGCTCACAGTGAGGTATCGGTCTTATTATGAGGAGATAGGCCTCAGGTCAAGAAGGAGGGGATTCCCCAGGCTCCAAAAGAAGTCAAATTGTGAAGCCCGAGTGGAGACTGAGGGGTATACTCATCCCTGAATAGAGGGAGCAAAGGAGAGTCATGCCCTCCCCTTTGATGTCAATTCTAGAAAGCTCAGGGGAAGACTGTCAGGCAAGGCTCTCCCTCACTTATTATACCAGGCCTTCTTCTTCATCATCTTCTTCTTCTTCTTCTTGAATTGCTAAGTCATGTCTGACTCTTTTGTGACTCCATGGACTGCAGCCCACCAGGCTCCTTTGTCCATGGGATATTCCAAGGAAGAATTCTAGGCTGGGTTGCCATTTCCTCCTCCAGGGGATCTTCCTACCCAGGGACTGAGTCTGCGTCTCCTGCAGCTCCTGTATCACAGGCGGATCCTTTCCTGCTGAGCCATCAGGGAAGCCCTATATCAGGCCTAAGGGAGGTGAGATCTTCGTTGCAAAGTATAGCCACCAGTCCTGAGAAGGGAGGGATATGGTAGGTGCCTGCCAGGCACTGTGGCAGATGCTTTACAGTTACCACCACATGCCAGCAGTCCTTCCAGACAGGGCTTGTCAAACTCCCTTCACAGTTAAAGAGCCCGAGGCGCTCTCAGAGAGTTGAATGATGTGACAAACTTCTCCATGGCTGTTTAAGTGACAGGGATGGCCATAGGCCCTTGATCTGAGTTAGTCTAAAGCTCACCCTCTCACTCCTGCAAGCCTGGTCTGACCTTGTGCCCTTAATTCCCTTTTTATTCTCATTACTGTGAAATGTATGAGGCATTAAGAAGAGGGACTCTCGGGTCCAACTATTAGATTGTAATACATAGCCAGAGCAATAATAATAATAATTATGCCAAAATAAATGTGACATATGAAGAGAGGAAAAAAGAGATAGTATTTGCTGACAATAGGGTCATCTGTCCATACATATGAGGATTCAGACATCTTAAAAGATCTGAACGTTTTAACTTGCAGATAAGCTTATAAGATCAGTAAGGGACTCAAAAACATCATCTCACAGCCATTCCTTTGTATAAAAAATATCTATTAGATCTAAAATATAAAGTTTATTTATTAGAACAGAGGTTGCCTGAGAAGTCTGGCTGAAGGAGAGAAGGGACAGGTTACCACGTTTTGTTTCCCTCACAGGTCTCTGCCTGGGCCCCCTTACTTATGCCATGGATTTCCTATCTCTTATCACTCCTAGGACAGGGATTCCTTCTCTGCAAGGTCCGCAGTAGAGAAAGTACTCAGGGCCTTTCAGGAATGTGGCATTTCCCAAGAAGTCTTTAATCAGAGGGGCAAGGGCCTTTAGGAAGACACCCATGCAACTGGACTGAGGAATGCAACGCCCCAGAATATTAGGTGTAAGAAGGCTTCAGGCAGAGCTCTCAAGCTGAACATCTCTTTTGTCTGTTGTCTCAGTACAGTTGTCAGGGACGTGAGACCTTTGGTCTAAGGAGGGCAATCTCAGGTCAGAGTAGGAATTGTCAAATATATATGTGAAGCCCCTTAAAAAGAAGGGAAAGAAATAGCCACCCAGAACCACTGGGGTTCTGTAGTGTCCACTTGCTGCTGTCAGCCCTCGGAGGTCCTGAATTCCATCATGGGATGAGGTAGAGAGAGGCCTTGAGAGCTGAGAAAGACAGAGCACTGCTGCCATGGGCAGGGCACGTTCCAGAACCAAGTCTGCCAGCTCCTCCCACATAGTGACATCCAGGGAAGATCCTTCATCTTGTGGTTGAAAAGAGAAGTAAGTATTCCAAGTAATTGAGTGCCAAGGTGGATCTGAAGGGAACACATTTTATGTCTTGTTTTGTTCTTGCTTGACCTCAGTAACTGGACGATGTAACTTTTTCTGTTTAGGACTTTCTTTGTGGCACTATTGAAATACCCTTCTTGTAATTGAAAGTTAATTTGACTTCCGTATTTGTGTTTATGAACAAAGTATATCCCATTTATTGCTGTATTTCAGTATTAGTTCAAAGGTTTTTATATTTTGTATAATGAGTCAGAAATCCTTGAATCTCCTTTTGTGGTTCAGAACAAGATGACAGGACAAGAGAATTGGGAATTTCTTGCCAATGATAATGGACAGTGAGTGAAATTGTTCATATCAGGAAATAAAAAAAATGGTCTTGTCCGTGTGGCATCTGCAATACAGTGGAACAGGAATTCCCAGCCCCTGTTTCCCCTCAGCAACCCAGATCTTAAAAGTATATAAGTAGCAAAATAACCTTTCTAGAAGGTCCAGAGTCCAATTCAGAAATTGCAGTACCACAGGTAAGCATACAACTTAGATCAGCTGCACTTGAAATGGGTAAGAACAACACACACACACACACACACACACACACACACACTCTTATGGATCATGAATAGCACTATTCATCTATGATGAACAGTTTGTGGACTAAACTGTTATCTCCAAAAATGTGATCACCGATGGTTCACAGCTATTTCTTACTCGGTTTAGTACGATACTCTCAACTTGGAGAAACACAATAGGACTCATGTGAAGTGCCCCTAGTGATGCTGGAAGTGCTCTCACGAAGGAGAGAGAAGTCATGACATTATACAAAAAAGTTGAGTTGCTCCTTGTATACTGGTTTGATTCTGCAGTCATGGTTGCCAACATTTCAAGATGAATGAATCCAGCATAAGGACTACTGTAAGAAAAAGAAAAGGGACTTTATGAAGCCATCACTGCAGCTACACCAGCAGGTGTGAAAAACTTGTGCTTTTTGTGAAGTATGTTTTTATCTTTTTTTTTCGAGCTTATTTAAATATTCTTTTTGTTTGTTTTTGTTTTTTAACTTTATTTTTTATTTTTTAACTTTACAATATTCTATTGGTTTTGCCATATATCAACATGAATCCACCACAGGTATTCACGTGTTCCCCATCCTGAACCTTCCTCCCTCCTCCCTCCCCGTACCATAGCTTGTATGTGGGTGCAGGATTGCTATAAGCAAGGCATATCTATAGACTCAAACATGACTGAAGAAAAAGCAAAGTCGTTATGACATCCTAAAGCAAAAGTGGGTGAAGGATCTAAAGCTGGAAAATTTAATGCCAGCAAAGGATGATCTGATAATTTCAGAAAGAGGTTTGACTTCAAAATATCTAAATAATAGGGGAAGCAGCTTTTGCAAACAAGAGGCAACAGGTGGTTTCCCATATGTCATCAAGAAACTCACTGGGTATTAATTTTGTATCCTGCAACTTGACCAATTCATTGATGGGCTCTAGTAGTTTTCTCACAGCAACTTGAGGCTTTTCTATGTCTAGTATCATGTCATCTGCAAACAGTGCCAGTTTCACTTCTTTTCCAACTTGGATTCCTTTTATTTCTTCTGTTCTCTGATTGCCACGGCTAGGACTCTGAAATCATGTTGAGTAAAAGTGGAGAAAATGGACATCTTTGAAATTTTCATATTAAGTGAAGTCTGCTGCTGCTGCTAAGTCGCTTCAGTCATGTCCGACTCTCTGTGACCCCATAGACGGCAGCCCACCAGGCTCCCCCGTCCCTGGGATTCTCCAGGCAAGAACACTGGAGTGGGTTGCCATTTCCTTCTCCAATGCATGAAAGTGAAAACTGAAAGGGAAGTCGCTTAGTCCTGTCCGACTCTTCCCGACCCCATTGACTGCAGCGTACCAGGCTCCTCCATCCATGGGATTTTCCAGGCAAGAGTACTGGAGTGGGGTGCCATCGCCTTCTCCTTAAGTGAAGTCACACAAAGACAAATATCACATCACTCAAATGTGGAAATATAATTTGAGAAAATGATAGAAATAAACTTATTTACAAAATAGAAAAAGAGTGAACAGAAGTCAAAAATGAACCTATGGTTACCAAGGAGGAAACGTGGCAGGGAGGGTTAAATCAGAAGCTTGGGATGAACATATAAACAGTACTGTATTTAAGATAGACAGCCAACAAGGATCTATTGTATAGAACAGGAAAGTCAATGGTCTGTGATAACTTATATGAGGGAAGATTCTCTAAAAGGATGCATATATGTATATGAATAACTGAATCACTTTGCAGTACACCTGAAACTAACACAACATTGTAAATCAAATATACTCCAATAAAATTTAAAAAAGAAAATCCCTGAGGAGAAAGGAGATCTGTCTGGACAGGTTTTAAGGTAAACGAAAGTGCCCTATTCTGGACGAAATACCACAAAGTACATTCATTGGTAAGGAAGGGAAATGAGCTCCAGGATTTGAGACCGAATGAGATAGGCTAATTCTATGATTTTGTGTAAATGCCGTCAGGTTTTTGTGCAAATGATCAGGACTCCCCTAACCTATAGAGCTGCTCTGCCAGTGTTTCAGTTGTACAGCAAGAAGGCTGGACAGCAGGAACCCTTTGGGGGATTGGTTTCATCAGTGCTTCGTCCCTGGATGCAGAAAGTACCTTGCCAGTAAGGGACTGCCTTTTAAAATTCTTTTGATACTGGACAATGCTTTGGCCACCCAGAACCCTATGAGTTCAACACTGAAGGCGTCAAAGTGTCTCCTTTCCCCTGAACACAGCATCTTTAAGTCAGCCTATAGATCAGAGGGTCAAAGGGACCTTTAAAACTCATTACACAGTGTACTCTATGGAAATGATTGCCAATGCTATGGAAGAGAACTCTGATAGAACATCATGAAGTTTGGAAGGATTACACGACTGAAGATCCGATTCTTGTTACAAAAAAAAAAAAAAAAAAAAAAAAACCCATGAAAGTCCCAAACAATAAATTCCTGCTAAAAAAAACCCAAATAACAAAAAAACAAAAAACAACTGTTCAGGTGTTGTGCATGCCTTCACAGGATTTGTGACAGTGTCAGTTAAGAAAATCATGACAGAGACTGTGGATATAGCATGAAAAGGTGGGAGGGGGTGAAGAGTCCCAAAATATGGATCTTGGAAATATCCAAGAGCTAGCATACCCTACAGCAGAGGAATTAACAGAATATGACTTGATGGAGATGAGTGGTGCTGAACCAGAGCTGGATGATGAGGAAGAAGACATAGAAGAAGCAGTGCCAGAAAACAAATTGAGATTAGACAATCTGGCAGAAGCGTTCTGAGGACTCAAGACTGCTTTTGACTCTTGTATGGCATGGATCCTTCTATGATATGGGCACTGAAAAGAAAGCAAATGGTGGAAGGAGGACTGATAACACACAGAAACATTTTTAGAGAAATGAAAAAGCAAAATCTTCAGACAGAAATTACAATGCATTTCCATACACTGAGTGTGCCTGCTTCCCCCTGCCTCCCCTTCCACCTCCTCTGCTCTTCCACCTCTGCCACTCATCAAGGTCAACCCCTCCTCTTCCTCCTCCTCTTCAGCCTACTCAGCAAGAAGGTGTCGGGAAGAAGACCTACATGATGATCCACTTCCCCTCAATGAGCATTAAATAATCTTTGTGCCATGCCGGTAATAATCTTATCTGTTGAGTATGTATGTGAGTGTCTTTGTGCTAAGAGCTCATAACTGTAGGCAAGGACTGTATGAGATGTTTCTGTGTCATCATCTTCATCATCACCACCAGCTAAGTAAGTATACATCATGTAGAACATAGCGTGCAAGACGTGTATTGAAGTGGATAGCCTACCATTGCATAGGCAGAAGGTGAGTTACATTTAATATAAAATTAATAATGTTTATATTCTCTGTTTTATAATTTTGCTTTCAAAGAATTCTATTACTATACACTGTCCCATCTCTCTCTTGTGAATGGATAAATGGCACATCAGCCTGTCTTCACAGGTAAGTCTTTTCTCTTAAAGTAACAATGTTTTCAGTACTTTATTATAAATATGACTGAAATAGCATAGGATATAAAAATTTTAGTGATCCATTCATTACTATAGATGCTTGGCTACCATGAAGCAATCCTATCAGCTACACTAGTCTACTATAAAGCAATCATATTGCTGCTTCTTCATTATCGATGCTTGAATCATTATACCTGTAACTAACTACGAATTGCTTTTCACATTATTTTTTCATTGTTGATATTTAGTGTTTTGCATCTATAGTCTTTTTGTCATATAAGGCAATATAGATGTATGTACTGACAGACAATTCTTGCAAATGCATGCTGTAAAATTACAATATTGATAAATACAGTCCTGTGAATATATTTTCTCTTAAGATTTTCTTAATAACATTTTGTTTTCTCTAGCTTACATTATTGTAAGAATACAATAGCTAATACTTATAGCTACGTCAACTAGAAAGAAAGGAATACATTAAGGTTGCATATTGTCACCCTGCTGATTTAACTTATATGCAGAGTACGTCTTGCAAAATGCTTGGCTGGATGAAGCACAAGCTGGAATCAAGATTGCAGGGAGAAATATCAATAACCTCGGATTCGCAGATGATACCATCCTTATGGCAGAAAGCAAAGAAGAACTAAAGAGCCTCGATGAAAGTGAAAGAGAAGAGAAAAAGCTGGCTTAAAACTCAACATTCAAAAACCAAAGATCATGGCATCCGGTCCCATCACTTCATGGCGAATAGATGGAAAAACAATGGAAACGGTGAGAGACTTCATTTTGGGGGGCTCCAAGATCACTGCACAAGGTGACTGCATGTGCATGTGGATGTGCAGTTGCTTTTCACTTGGTATAACGTTTCAGTTATGCAAGATGAAGCAATTCCAGAGATCTGCTGGGTAACATTGTGCCTATATTTAACATTACTGTATTGTGTGCCTAAATATTTAAGTGAGTAGATCTGATGTTAAGTGGTTTTACCACAACAATCATTTGAAAAGTTGATTGTCTTGCTCCCTCTCCAGGACAGAGTAAGATGATTAAGTGCAAGCATTTAGAGAACTCTTTTATAATGTTAATGAGAATGTCAATGGGTGCAACCATTGTGGAAAACAGTATTGAGGTTCCTCAAAAAATTAAAAATTAAATTACCATATGATTCAGCAAGCCCACTTCTGGGTTTTAATCCAAAAAAATTAAAATTAGACTCTCCAAGAGATATTTTCATTCCTGTATTTGTTGTAGCATTATTCACAATAACCGATACAGGGAAGCAGCCTAAATGTCCGTTGATGTATCAATGGATAGATATATGCTATATACGTATCATGGAGTGTTGTGTGTGTGTGTGTGTGTGTGCATCCTCAGTCACTCAGTTGTGTCTGATGCTTTGAGACCCCATGGACTGCAGCTCACCAGGCCTCCCTGCCCTTCACTGTCTCCAAGAGTTTTCTCAAACTCATGTCCATTGAATCAGTGATTCCATCCTACCATCTCGCCCTCTGTTGCCCCCTTCTCCTCCTGCCCTCAATCTTTCATTCCTAGTGTTAGGGTCTTTTCCAATGAGCCAGCTCCTCGCATCAGGTGGCCAGGGCATTGGAGTCAGATTCAGCATCAGTCCTTCCAATAAATATTCAGGGTTGATTTCCTTTAGGATGGACTGGCTTGATCTCCTTGCTCTCCAAGAGACTCTCACGAGTCTTCTCCAAGACCACAGTTTGAAAGCATCAGTTCTTCAGCACTCAGTCTTCTTTATGGTCCAACTCTCACATCCATACATGACTACTGGGAAAACCATAGCTTTGACTACAGGGACCTTTGTCGGCAAACTGATGTCCCCGTTTTTAATACACTGTCTCGCTTTGGAGCCTTAGGAAAATGCAGAGCCTTCAGCAAGAGGACATTTCAAGGGACGTTGCATGGTGGGCTACTCCTAGACAGTGGGAGCGGTGAGCACGGCCAGATCCTCAGATGGAGGGCCTGAGAGAATCCACAGTCTCCTGGACTGGTGACCTTTATTTACCCTGGGTTGAGGGAGCCAGAGACCTCTCCTTAAGGACCTACTCGATTATTTTATCTTGTGTGTAATTGGGCAAATTCTAGGCAACTTCTAGATTTTTTGTTGGTACTTAAATGCGTGGAAATATTTGTTAATTAGAAGAAAGGATATCTGAGAGGGAAGATACTGGTCAATGACAAAAATTCTAAGAACTCTGAGTTGTTTCCAACTGGGAAAGATTCTACCTCAAGCACATTCTATGTTACATCCTGTGGTGGGAATGTTACATGATTGTCCTTGCTAGGCAACATTTAGTTCACTGTGATTTTCTTTGTCTTGGAGTTTGGGTAATGTGCTAGAGTTCAGGGGACTCTTGAACAGCATGTGAAACAATTGACCAGCTTAAACTGGTTCGACCTTTTCAAATAGATTGTTGATTAATCACACCTTGAGTCATTTTACAGAGAAAGAACTGCATGTGTCCAAGAAGGAACACATGACCTCAGGATGACCCCGGAGCCAAGCTCTTCAGTCTGCAAAACTCAGAGAAGAGAAATATTGCCCTGGGCCATTTACAAAGTGAGACCTCCTTCAGTGAGGAAAACCTGGCTTCCTGTAACCTGAGTAGCTGAAATGGAGTAATTGAAGACTAGCCAATTAGCTTCCAAGTTAGAAATTCCCCTGATCCCTTAGATTGCACCCAGGCTCCTGGATTGAAGAGAGATTTGATACCTTGCCCCCTTCATTGGTTGGCCTTGCAGTGAAGCTCTTTTCTCTAAAGCTCTTGCCATAAGCGTTGACTTCTCTGAGCATCGGGCAGTGAGCCCATGTTCCTTGAGTTTGGGCAGCCTTGTTGAGATTTAGGACTTGTGACCATCTGCTTGATGCACTGTAGCCCCTGGTGGGCCCTCAACACCAACCCTGAGTGGCCACCTATACTGAGTTTGTCTAGAGAGTTGGCTCTTGGGTTCCTGTTTCCTAGCCATGGCACTCTGGGCTCCTCTGGCTTCTGGGGCTCCTTTCACTTTTAAGGAAGGAAACAGCTCCTGGATCAGACATCTTTGGGGTGAGTAAACTCCTTAATATATGCCTGTAACTAAATGTGCTATATGAAGTTAGAATGTGCCTGTAGTCTAATAATCTCATCAGGACTGCTTGTTAGAGAGGATGAGACGGTTGGGATGGCATCACCGACTCAATGGGCATGAGTTTGAGCAAACCCGAGGAGAAAGTGAAGGACAGGAAAGCCTGGTATGCTGCAGTGCATTGGGTTGCACAGAGTCAGACGTGACGAATTGATTGAAGAACGACAACACCACCCTGGGTTCGAGTCCCACCTAGGAGAGTTTCTTCTGTCTGATTAGAATCCTAAGGCTACAGTCTTGGGTTAAAGACCCACCCTAAGAGGACAATGTCAGAGGTTAGAGCTACTGAGGTGCTCAAATGATTGGGTTAGAGCTCTGAACAGTGGCTTAAGGTTCCAGGCCTTTGGATTTAATTGCCTATGTTTGTCTGTGTCTGACTGTTTTATGTGTTGGGATTGGCTAGTAGGAGTTGGCTATGGGATGAATGTGGTGAGACTTTATTCAACCTGTAATTAATGAGGGTCCTCTGAATCGGGAGATAAAGCACCTTGCTCCTGGACTGGAAACC
Source organism: Bubalus bubalis (assembly GCF_019923935.1). Lineage (NCBI taxonomy): Eukaryota > Metazoa > Chordata > Mammalia > Artiodactyla > Bovidae > Bubalus > Bubalus bubalis. Next base: position 29,401,494 of record NC_059181.1, read on the forward strand.
TTGCTGTATGGAGGTGATGGGGGTTTTCCCCTTTGCCTAAGGTGACAGCACAGAGGTATTGTTACAGATGAATATTCTTTTAAAAAAATTTTATTGGAGGTTTCTTGATTTACAATCTTGTGTTATTTTCAGGTGTACAGCAAAGTGATTCAGTTACACATATATTCAATCTTTTCCAGATTCTTTTCCCATATAGGCTATTACAGAATATTGAGTATAGGAGGTCCTATTCAGTTATCTATTTTCTATATTGGTTGTATGGGTATGTTCATCTCAAGCTTCTAATGTATCCCTGCCCACAAAGTTCTCCTTTGGTAACCATAAATCTGTTTCAAATTGTGCGAGTCTTTTTCTATTTTGTAAATAAGTCCATTTGTGTCATTTTAAAAAATTAGATTGTACCCATGAGCAACACACTATGGTATTTGTCTTTGACTTACTCAGACAATCTCTACGTCCATCCGTGTTGCTGAAAATGGCATTCTTTCATTCTTTTTTATGGCTGAGTATTCTTCCATTGTATTTATGTATCACATCTTTTTCATCTGTTGATGGACCTGTAGGTTGTTTCCATGTCTTGGCTCTTGTAAACAGTGCTGCAAGGAACATGGGGGTGCTTGTTCCTATTCAAATTATGGTTTTCTTCAGATATATTCTCAGGTAGTCTATTTTTAAAAATTTATTGGAGTATAGTTGTTTTACAATGTTGTGTTAGTTTTAGACATATAGCAAAGTAATGCTGTTACACACACACACACACACACACACGTATAAATTCATTTTCAGTTTCTATTCTCATATAGGTTATCTCAGAATATTGATTAGAGTTCCCTGTGCTATGCAGGAGGTCCTTATTGGTTATATATTTTATATATAGGGGTGTGTGTACATTGATCCCAAGCTCCTGATTTTTCCCTTCCTCACTACATTTCCCCTTTAGTACCCATAAGTTCGTTTTCAGGATCAGTAAGTTTTCTGTTTTGTATTAAGTTCATTTTATCAGTTTTTAAAATTAGATTCCACATATGAAGGATATATTTGTCTTTGACTTACTTCACTTAGTATGACAATCCCTAGGTCCGTCCATGTTGCTGCAAATGGCATTCTTTCCTATGGCTGAGTAATATTCCTTTGTATTTCTGGAACACATGTTTATCTACTCCTCTGTTGATGGACATTTAGGTTGCTCCCATTTCTTGGGTATTGTAAATATTGCTGCAATTTACATTGGGGTGATTGTTCCATTTTCGAATTATGATTTTCTCAGGATATATGCTCAGGAGTCAGATTGCTGGATATTATGGTAGTATGATTTTTCTATTGCGTTTTACTGAGTATAATTAATTTAAAATGTTGTGTTAGTTTCAGGTGATTCAGTTATACATTCACATATTCACTCATTTTCAGAGTCTTTTGTCATACAGATTACTACAGATTATTGAGTAGAGTTCCCTGTGTTATACAGTAGGTGCTTTGGGGTTATTGCTATTATATATATTAGTTGTAGATGTGGGATTTCCAAGTGGCACAGTGGTAAAGAATCACCTGCCAATGCAGGAGACACAAGAGAAGTGGGTTCAGTCCCTGGGTCCCTGGGTCAGGAAGATCCCCTAGAGCAGGAAATCGAAACTCACTGCAGTATTCTGACCTGGAAAATTCCATGGATGGAGGGTCCTGGTGGACTACAGTCCATGGAGTCATGAAGAGTCAGACACAACAGTCATGTATGTTTATCTCAGGCGCCTAAAGTGTCCCTCCCCCAGCATGTCTCCAGTGGTAATCATAAGCTTGTTTTCGATATCCATAAGTTGGTTTCTATTTTGTAAATGAGTTTATTTGTGAAGTGAAATGAAAGTCGCTGTCTTATCTGACTCTTTGCGACCCCATGGCCTATATAGAATTCTCCAGGCCAGGATACTGGAGTGGGTGGCCATTCCCTTCTCCAGGGGGTCTTCCCAACCCCGGGATCAAAGCCAGGTCTCCCACATTGCAGGTAGATTCTTTACTAGCTGAGCCACCAGGGAAGCCAGTTCATTTGTGTCATTTTTTAAAAATTAGATTCCACTTACGAGTGATAACATATGATATTTGTCTTTCTCTGTCTTACTTTACTTAGTATGACATTCCCTATGTCCATCCATGTTGCTGCACATGTCATTGATTAATTCTTTTTATGGCTGAATAATATTCCATTGTATATATTTACGACATTTGCTTTATTCATTCCTCTGTTGATAGACATTTAGGTTACTTCCATATCTTCGCTGATATATATAGCTCTGCAATGAAGATTGGAGTGCATGTATATTTATGAATCATGGTTTTCTCTGGATATGTACCAGGAGTGGGATTGGAAAATCATATGGTAACTCTATTTTTCATTTTTCAAGGAACTTCCATAATATTCCCCATAGTGACTGTGTCAATTTGCATTCCCAATGAGAGTGCAACAGTGTTCCCTTTTTTCCACACTCCATCATTGTTGTTTGCAGATCTGGGGATGATGACCATTCTGGCTGGTGTGAGGTGATACCTCATTGTACTTTTCATTTTCATGTTTCTGATAATTAGTGATGTTGAGCATCTTTGCATATGCTTTTTGGTCATCTGCATGTCTTCTTTGAAGGAATGTTTGTTTATACACTCTGCCTACTTTTTATGGGATTGTTTATTTGACACAGAGGTGCATGAGCTATTTATATATTTTGGAGATTATTGCGCTGTTGTTTGCTTTGTTTGCAAATATTTCCTCTCATTCTGTGAGTTGTCTTTTTGTTTTTGGTTTCTTTTGCCTGTGGAAGCTTTTGACTTTCATTAAGGGTCACCTGTTTGTTTTTGTTTTTATTTTCATTACTCCAGGAGGTGGTTCAAAAACCATTTTATTAAAACAAAAAAATACTGCTGCAACTTATGTCAAACAGTGTTCTGCCTAGGTTTTCCTCTGAGGGTTTTATAAAATCTGGGTTTACATTTCGGTCTTTGATCCATTTTGAGTTTATTTTTTGTATGGTGTTAGAGAATGTTCTACATTCATTATTTTACATGTAACTGTCCAGTTTTTAAGGCACCACTTATTGAAGAGACTGTCTTTTTTGGTTCGCTAGTATTTTGTTCAGGATTTTTCCATCTGTGTTCTTCAGTGACATTGGCCTGTCATTTTCTTTTTTTTGTTTTCGTGTGTGTGCTTCTGTGTCTGGTTTTGCTCTCAGGGTGATGGTGGCCTCATAGAATGAGCTTGGAGTGTTCCTCCCTCTGTAATTCTTTGTGGAAGAGGTTGATAGAATCTCTAAGTGTTGGATAGAATTATCCGAGAAGCTACCTGGTCCTGGACATTTTATTGGAAAATTTTAAATCACTGTTTCAGTACTTGTGATCTGTCTACTCACGTTCTCTATTTCTTTCTTGTTTAGTCTTGAAAGGCTGTACCTCTCTAAGAATCTGTGCATTTCTTCTAGATTGTCCATTTTATTTGCATATAGTTGTTTGTAGTAGTCTCTTATGATACTTGGAGTTCGACACGAGTGTATTCTTAATGAAACCAGCCCTGATTACCTTCTTGTGGTGTGAGCATAAATGTAAGATGAGGGAATATAAAGCAGGAAAAGTCTCCCTCCACACACAGAAGAATGCACCCTAATCTGGCTAAGGAATTTCTTTTTTTTTTTTTCTCCTTCCAGTTTTATTGCAATATAATTGACTTACAGCACTGGGTAAGCCTAAGGTGTACAGCACAATGATTTGACTTACACACACAATGAAATGATTGCCACAGTAAGTTTAGGGAACATCCGTCATCTCATATAGATATAAAAGAAAAGAAAAAAAATTTTCCTTGTTTCGATGCACCATATAGGATGCTTGGGGCTGGTGCACTGGGATGACCCAGAGGGATGGTACGGGGAGGAGGAGGGAGGAGGGTTCAGGAAGGGAAACACGTGTATACCTGTGGCAGATTCATGTTGATATATGGCAAAACCAATACAATATTGTAAAGTTAAAAAATAAAATAAAATAAAAATAAAGAGAAAAAATCAGATGAAGGAAGTAAAAACGTCACACTTCCAGTTATAAGATAAATCAGTACTAGGGATGCAATGTCTTTGGGCTTCCCCCATTGGTTCAGATGGTAAAGAACCTGCCGGCTAAGGAATTTCATACAATAGGGCACATTCTGGTGTTTCCTCACTAAAAAGTCCAGTCCTATTGTATATCAGCCGGAATAGCAGGGAGGTAGTACTGAACTACTTTTATATATTTGTGCATGTGTGATGTTAAAAATGAAATTTTACCAGGAAAAATAGCCATTGGTTATGGTCTTAAAGGCCATGGGCTACGTAGAGGCCTTGGAGTGAATGTATTTCCCCTGGAAATTGCCCAGACATCTAGATTTGCTTGTCGGTGATCTCTGCTGGAGGGGTAAAGTATTTTGGTCATCTACCAGACAGATTAAACCCCAGCATGCTCAGAAAGGAAGTGAGGATATCGGTGTTTGAATGTGTGTGCTCCTGAATTGCTACCTGAGTCTAAGACAGCTTCCTCTTTCACTTTCTTCAATGCGATGCAATCGCTCTCTCAGCCTCCTACTCACTAGGTAAGTTTTTCTACGTGGAGACTGAGACAGAGACTGAACTTCTATAGGACCTCTGCTCAGTAGACAAGCATGCCCTCAGCACATGGCAGGGCAGAAATATTAGGAGCCTGTGACCAAATGGGCTGCGGTCTTGGAACTGGTGGGACAGATTCCTTGGAAGCTGGGTAGCATGTGTGCCTTTCAAGCTACAGTTTGACAACCACATATAATAATGGAAAACTTTTCAGGGTTCTTTAAGTGAACCCTCAGATCCAAGCTGGTCACCTTGAGACTGTCCATTCTTCTCAGTGGTTTCTCCAGGGAACTCATACAGCCAGCGCTTTCCAGAAACCAAACTAGGAGATGGAATGGGTCCTAAATTAAGGGGCAATGCCTCAAGTTTGCCCATTTTCTTCCTAGAGAGGAACAAAGTGCTCTGAGCCACAGATAGAGAAGCCCTGAAGGCTTTCCTACAGCTCCCACGAATGCAATGGCTTTCCAGGGAGACCTCAAGCTCCTGATAAGAGTGCTGGTTGACGTCAACTTCTATCCATGAAGGCTGGGAAGAGGCAGCAAGCATTGGTTAAAGACAGTTGGTCCAGGCTCTGTTTGCTGGCCAAAAGGTAAACTATTTTCAGCACTACAGTGGAAGAAATTGGTCAGTCAACTGCAGAGCTCAGTTTGGGCTGAGGAGTGGCCAGGAAGAGCCAAGACAGATGACCCAATAGTAATAAATTCCATCCAGGCACCAAAACGCCAAACTTCAAGCAATAGCCTGAAAAGAGACATGTGAAGGAAACTAAGCCTCTGATAATCACCTTTCTTAAATACCAATTAATCCAACCTTGTCAGTGCTTATGTAACACTCCAGTCCTGGTGGTAGAAAACTCTGGGACCTGGGATTATCATTTTCTACAGAATTTGAGACTCATTAACCAAATCGAGGATGATTTCCCACAAGCTTGAAGAATGTACAAGGAGAAATGGTGGGATTGACGCATAAAGCATTGACCAGTTTAAACTGGTTTTGCCTTCTTAAAACAGGTTGTTGATTAATCATACCTTGAGTTATTTTTAGAGGCAGCACTATGCATGTGCCAAAAAGGAGCCTATGTTTCCAGGATGACTGCAGAACCAAGAGGGTTCAGTCTGTGGAACTCTCAGAGTAGGAATGTTGCCAGGGGAGAACTGTGAAGTCCTTCAATATGGAAAATCAGGCTTCTAGCAGCATGAATAGCTTACATGAACTAATTCAAGACTAGCCAATTAGCTTCTAAGTTTGCAGTTCCCCTAAACCCTTTCATTTTACCTCAAACTCTGGATTGAGGAGACAGATATGAGAGCCCCACTTCTGTCTTCTTGCTAGTCCACCTTGGATTAAAGTTTGTCTCTCAAAAGCCCGTTCCATAGTATTGGCTTCTAGGTGCATCAGGCAGTAAGCCCTTGCTGGGGAACACTAGCGACTGATAGGCCTGGAATTAGATTCCTCTCTGAATTCCTCTAGATCTGACGCTGTTATACTCCTCTTGCCCTAAAGCAGAACTTGTGTTCCTTAACACTCAAATGTATCTTGGGATAAAAGCAAGGATTGTGGATATATTCCAATACACTTCTTCAGGCACAAAGCCTTGAGGGCTACATCAATAAATGACAGGAATAAAGAAGAGAAACAGATGATAGGGACAGTAAGTTCGTCTCTCTGTGCAGTGTCCAATAACCTCAATCAGAATAGCACAAAACCATCTTGGATCACTTTTTTCCTTTAGAATTGTACTCATATCTCAGATATGGTGACTTGGGTTCTAGATCACTGCAGTAAAGTGAAAATGGCAATAGAGTAAATCAGTAGGAATTTGGGGGATTCCCAGTGCTTATAAAAGTTGTTAATCCTATTGTACACTTACTAGAAGATGTCTAAAAAATGCACATAGCTTAATTTACAAATGTAAGACAGTTACAATAGTAACAAAGACCACTGATCAGAGCACCATAAGAAATAAAATAAGGAAAGAGTTTAAAATATTTAAAGAATTAACACTATGTGGAACAGGGACCCCAAGTGAATACATGATGTTGGGAAATGATGCCATAGACATGTTCAATGCATGGTTACCATAAACTTTCAGTTTGCAATGAAACACAGTATTTGTGACGCATGATTACATGCAGTAGAATGTTTGAAAAGTATGCCTGTCAATCAATTAAAACCAGTCATGAAAAGAGACTGACTCTGGCTTTTGAAAAGGATGGAAGCAGCATTTTTCTCTGGGAGCACACCCCATTCTACCCCGTGCCTTCTGTGTTATTTTCTCCATCTCAGGTCCAGTCTGGGACATGAAACTGTAAGGTTTGCATTAGGGACACTGCTCAAGAGTTTACTGGGATGTGGTGTTCCCCAGGAATCCTTTAATCCAAGAGATAGAGAAAATTTGGGCCCCCGTAAGTGGGGACTGGAGAGCAACCACCATAAAATACAGGTCATTGAGAGACCTGCCCAAACTTGCTCTCAGGCTTAGAATGCCCAGACAGGACATGCCCTCTTATAAGCCTTGTAGTTCTCTGTGAGGTCAAAGTCTCAGTCTAAGAAGAATGGCCTCAGTTCAGTAGAGGGAGAATCTCAGGTTGGAGGGTCAGGTCCCAGGACTGGCCAGGACCATGGTGAGGTCCCTGAGTGAAGAAAGAAGTATCACTAGACCCACAAATGAGGAGGCTTTACAGACCCCTGCCCCTATTCCTAACCCCAGAGGCTCCAGGCAGAGTTACAGGGATGAGAAGCCTCTTCATTTCTGTCTGGTCTCAGCGAGGGAATGGATGGAACCCCAGTTCTGAGGAGGGTGGCATCTTGGCCATCACCACTGGGAAGATGAGGACCATCAGTGCTTATGAGAGGGTCTCTCCCACCATGGAGGAAGGCTAATGGAGTGGCACTGCTCCTGTCAAGGAGAGATGCACAGAGAAGTGCCCTGATTCCCCACTAGGGACTCGGAGAGGTGAGGGCTTCGTTTGGGGGCAGGACTCAAGTTTGTAGTGCAAATGGTTCCGGGCTCTGACAGACGGCATGGTGAGGACCCTAAGCGGTGACCCAGGGACCGCTGAACACTGAACGACGGGGTCCCCACACAGCCCCGCCCCTTCCATCATCCCTCAGAGATTGTGCACAGGGCAGCCATAGCCGAAAGTGTCTCTGCAAAACTTCCGTGCTGGTGGCGAAGAGCTTGGACTGATGTTCAGCGCGTTCGTGTGGCTAAGAGTGGATTCCCAGGACTGATCTGAAAGCAAGGTGAGGACCTGAATGTGGACTCAAGGGACCATTACCCCGTCCTGTAACAAAGATAACTCCCAAAGTCTCATCTCTGTGATCGGCAGGGGAAGGTTCCTACAACTCTCTTAGGCCGATTTCTTCGGTACATCGTGATCTAAGACATTCTGTAAGATAAGCGATTACTTGATTCTGTAAATGAAGGAAACCTAGGCCCTAACTCCAGTCACCGGGAGAGCGCCGAGTGCGAACGAGGCATGGGGCAGTAAAGATGGCGACACAAAGCGGCACCCATGCGCTCAATTCCCGGACTTCTCCCCTGCCGAACTCTAAGAGGTGAAACTTTGGAGGCTTGTGGACATAGTTGGGGAAAGGGAGGAGTGTCAGACTCTGAGAGATATGAAGATTGGGACTCTGAATGAGGACTGTAGAACACCCCGCCAGACTTCTTCCCCCTCCCCCAACCCCACCCCTTCTGTCAGCTATCAGAGATCCTGGGTATCACAGCTTTGAGAGGTGAGGAAGAGAGGGTCCAAGCCAGCACATATCCCAGTGTTCCTCCAGCAGTTCTTCCCACACCTAATGAAGCTGAGCCAAATTCTGTACTTTGTGGCTGAAGATAGCATTCAGTGTTCTATAAGTAGTATAGAACTGGGCATCCCAGAGGGTGCACAGTGTATGATTCCTTGGGGTTTGTGTTCTGTATGAGGAATTTAGAGATAAATCTGTGTTTTTATGTTCTTGCTACTTTTCAAAGGTTGCTCCTCAATGAAAGCTTATATTCTAAGTGTACGAATGACATCAGTCAGACTTATTGTTGTTTATCGGTCTTAAGGATAAGAGTTTTTCTGTTGTGTAAAACAAATGGGAAAGCTTCCATCTTATTTAGTCAGCTGGTGCAAGATAACAAGGCATTAAAATATGTTATTTCCTTGACAATATGAAAAAACTAAGCAGTGCAATACGTGGGGTTCAGAAATAGAGGGAAAGTAAGATGGATGGTATTTTGTTTCCTCATCTTTTGTAGTCTGTGTTTTACAGAATTATAAGTGACCATGTATGCTTCGTTAATTCAAAAATGTAAAATTAAATTCTAAGAAATTCATCCTCATGCTCACAGGCTCATTTATTCCCTAAACAGTAATTGAGCCTCTGCTCATAGAAGACTCCATGCTAGTACTTGGAGAGCTGAGAAAAAGATCTAGGCACTGACCATAAAATTATAGAGTCGAGAAGCAGCTGTCATGTAAAGGAAATGGTGACATGACAGCAGTCAAATGTGAATTCCCTGATGCAAGGTAGTGGTGGGCCTCGGGAAAGTGTAAGTCTTTCGGTGGGAAGTAATTATAAGTTGAGTGCATGGTGGGCTGGATGAGGCTGTGGTAATCGTGACCAGGGACCAGGTTCTCACATGGTGGGCCGCATAGTTTAAAGACAAAGCCTGGGATGGGAAACTGCCTTTAACAGTCACAGGCACACTTCACTCTGTTGCACGTTGCTTTATTGTATTTCACAGGTACTGCTTTTCTTTTCTTTGTTCTTTTTCTTTACCAAATTAAAAGTGTGTCAGTCAACCTTGCTTCCAGCAAGTCTTTCGGCTCCATGTTTCCATCACCGTTTGCTCACTTCATGTCTGTGTGTCACGTTTTGATACCTCTTGCAATGTTCACACCCTCAGCAGCAAAAATGATGGACTCAGTGAAGGCTCACATAATGGTTAGCATCTTTTTTCTTTTAGCAAAGAGGTGTTTCTATTTAAGATATCTATATTGTTCTGAGGCATAATGCTATTGCCCACTTAATAACCTATAGTACAGTATAAACATAAATTTTATGAAAGCACTGGGAAACCCAAAAATTCGTATGACTCAATTGTGATATGGAATTTCCTTTGGGGGTTGAGACCCAAACCTGCAATATTTTCTGAATCTCCCTGTGCTTTGGGATTGTGAGTAAATCAGAGAGACATCATGTGAAGCTGGCATGGAATGTGTCCTGTGCCCTTATTCCAGTACAGGGAAACCCTGTGCAGATTAGATGGTTTATTCATGTTGTCTTCTGTCTGTGGAGTTTCCCAGAAATCTGGGTGACACTCCCCTGAGGTGAGATGATGCCTTGAAGCCGCTGGACTGGCGCACTCTGCCCTCTGGGTGGGGGTGCCAGAGCCCACGCCACTAAAAATATAAGAATAATTGAAATCAAGTTATCTTGACTGTAATTTGGCAAACAATAAGGAAGGAATAGATACTTGTGGGTGGTTAAATAAATGAAAGTAAGAGTGGTTTATGAAAAAGGACAAGTTAGAGATAGGTAAGTTTGGGGCCCTTGAAACATTTTGGAGCTTTCTGTTACATTCACTGAGGATGTCTACCTCATGGTGACCTTCAGTGGCATACTCTTAACTGGAATATGCTAGTTTCCCTTGCTAACCAGTATTTTTCTGATTTATTTATTGATGAGTTTGGAGATAAGTCTACTCCTGTGAAATGACCACCACAGTTTATGCCATAAACATATCCATTACCTCCAAAATTTCCCTCTCATCCTTTTTTAAGTTTATTTTTTATTGGAGTTTAGTTGCTTTACAATATCGTGTTGGTTTCTGCCATACATAAACATGAGTCGGCCATAGGTATACATATGTCCCCTCCCCCTTGAACATCCCCCCACCTCCCACTCCTCCCCACCCATCTAGGTTATCACAGAGCACCATTTTGAGCTCCCTGCATCACACAGCAAATCCCCATTGGCTGTCGATGTTCCATATGGTAATGTGTATGTTTCAGTATTACTCTCGGTTTGTCCCTCCCTCTCGTCCACCCCTGTGTCACCAAGTCTGTCCTCTATGTCTGCATCTCCATCCTGCCCTGCAAATACATTCATCAATGCTGTCTCCTAGATTCCATGTATATGTGTCAGGATACGATGTTTATATTTCTCTTTCTGACTTTCTTCACTCTGTATAATAGGCCCTAGGTTCACCCACTACATTGGAACTCACTCAAATACGGTCTTTTTTATGGCTGAGTAGTATTTCATTGTATACATGAACCAGAGCTGCTTTATCCATTCGGCAATGGACATCTAGGTTGCTTCTCTGTCCTATCTGTTGTAAATAGTGCTGCAATGAACATTGGAGTACATGTGTCTTATTCAGTTATGGTTTCCTAAGGGTTTATGCCCAGTAGTGGGATGGTTGGGTCACGTGGTAGTTTTAGTCCTAATTTTTAGGTAAACTTCATACTCTTCTCCATAGAGGCTGTATCAATTTACAGTCCCACCAACAACAATGCAAGAGAGTTCCCTTTTCTCCACACCCTCTCCATAATTTATTGTTTATAGACTTTTTGATGATGGCCATTTTGACAGATGCCTTCTCACCCTTTATGTTTTGTGTCTGGGATAAGAACACTTGCCATAAGATTTGACGTCTTAGAGAGTGTACAATATAGTATTTTTAGCTATAAGCTCTATATTATGTAGTAGATCCCTAGAACTTATCCATTTTGTATAATTAAACTTTGTAACTTTTGATTAATACTGAAAATTGGAATACTGCCTGCTGTATCAGTGAATAAACACTGTCAGTTATCGACAGTTGCAGCCACCACGGATGGTGAACCCTGAGGGAACACAGGATGTAAAAATACAGGATACGGGCCCCAGATATGTGAAGTTCATATCAAAGGAATGATTTCAGTGAGCCCCGATTCTTGCATCTTTCCATATATGGAAAAGGGCTAAATTCCTTAACCAGGGTTATCTGGTTTTCCTTCATTTATCATAATCTTTTGATATTCAGACTACCTGCCCTTTGTTGCAAAACTTCTATGTAACCTGGCTCCTCCCCTCCCTTCTTTGGAGCAGTTCTCTAAGGGTTACTCAAGACGCTGCCTCCTGGCTTGAAGTCCTAAACGTTTTTACCAAAGAGAACATACCTGTCAGCTTTTAGGCCATGAATGTTTTTTTTTTTTTTTTAATTTATTTATTTAATTGGAGGCTAATTACTTTACAATATTATAGTGGCTTTTGCCATACATTGACATGAATCAGCCATGAGTGTACATTGTTCCCTTTCCTGACCCCCCTCCCGCCTCCCTCCCCATCCCATCTCTCAGGCTCATCCCAGTGCACCAGCCATGAGCACCCTGTTTCATGCATACACTGTGAATGTTTTTTAAGTCTACAATTCCTTCTCATTCACCCTCCCATAGACCATGGCTACCACCACTCTACTCTGTTTTTGTGACTTTGACCATTTTAGATTATTCATATAAATGACATGCAGTATTTGTCCTTCTGTGTCTGGCTTATTTCACTGTAGCAGAAGGTCCTCTAGGTTTATGCACGCTGTCATAACTGGAGAGGTTAGCTTCTTTTTAAGGCTGAATGGTGTTCCATTATATGTATATTTTGCATCTTTTTTTAATCCATTCATCTGTCACTGGACACCTAGGCTGCTTCCCTTTCTTGGCCATTGTGAGTAGTGCTGCAATGAACATGGGAGTGCAGAGCTCTCTTCGAGGTCCTGATTTCAGTTCCTTTGGATAGGAGTGGAATGTGGAAAGTATTATGAGTTATTTTTGGTTTTTTGAGGAACTGCTACACTGTTTTCCCTGCAAATTGGCTGTACCAATTTATATTCCTACCAGCAGTGTTGAATATGTATAGTTTACTAAGAAACTTGCAAACTGTCTTCCAAAGTCGCTCTACCCTTTTGCGTCACCACCACCACCGAGGAATGAGAGTTCTTGTCGATTCACGTCCTTACCAGCATTTGGCGTTGTCAGTCCTTTGAAATCTGGCCATTCTGAAAGGGATGTCGTGGTAGCTGCTTGTTTTTTTTATTTGCAGTTCCCTAATGATATATGATGTGGAGCATCTTTCCATATGCTTGTTTGCCATCTCTGTATCTTCCTGGGCGAGGTATCTATTCCTATCTTTTGTCCATTTTTTTATTACATGTTTTCTTCTTATTAATATTAAGAGTTCTTTGTATATTTTAGATTAAAGCCTTTATCAGATATGTCTTTTGCAAATATTTTCTCCCAGACTATGGCTCATCTTCTTGTTCTCTTGGTGTATTTTTATAGAGCAGAAGTTTAAGGGAATGAAATCTAGCTTATCAATTATTTCTTTCATGGATCCCCATCACTTTTTTCTGTGATGATATTTTGTTGATTGGTTTGCTATGTGGCACATGGGATCTTAATTCCCCAACCAGGGTTTGAACTCACAGCCCTTGCACTGCAGGCACAGTGTTTGTAAAATTTTAGCTTTTTTATTTTGTGTTGGGGTATAGCAAATTAACAATATTGTGACAGTTTTCAGGTGAACAGTGAAGGGACTCAGCCATACATATACACGTATCCACTCTCCCCCAAACCTCCATCAATACTGCCACATAATACTAAGCAGAGTTCCCTGTGTTACACGGTACATCCTTGTTGCTTATCCATTTTAAATATAGCAGTGTGTACATGTCCATCGGAAATCCCCTATCTCTGTCCCACATCCTTCCCCAGCGGCAACCATAGATTTGTTCTCTGAAACTGTAAGTCTTTCTATTTTGTAGTTCAATTCATTTGTATCATCTCTTCTTAAATTATACATCTAAGATACGTCATATAATATTTCTCCTTCTCTGTCTGAGTCACTTCAGTCAGAATGATGATCTCTAGGTCCATCATGTTGCAGATTGGCGGTTGCCACAAGAAGGGGTTGGAGGATGGATGAAATGGGTGTAAATGACCAAATGGCATAAACATTCACAACTTTCACTTACAAAATAATAAGCCCTAGTGTTCTTTCCTGGAGAATCCCAGGGACGGGGGAGCCTGGTGGGCTGCCGTCTATGGGGTCACACAGAGTCAGGACACGACTGAAGCGACGTAGCAGCAGCAACAGCAGCAGGGATATAATGTACAGCATCGTGACTGTAGTTAATCATTGCTGTTGTTAAGTCGCCAAGTGGTTTCCTACTCTCTGCAACCCCATGGATTGTAGCTTGTCAGCCTCCTCTGTCTTGGAATTTTCCATGCAAGAATACTGGATTGGGTTGCCGTGTCCTCCTCCAGGGCCTCTTCCCAACCCAGGAATTGAACCCGCATCTCCTGCATCAACAGGCAGATTCTTTACCACTGAGCCACCAGGGAAGCACATAGTTAATAATATTGTATTGTATATGTGAAAGTTCCTGAGAGAATATATATGTTTTTAAAGCGAGCTATAGTTGTTGTGGGCTTCCCTGGTGGCTCAGATGGCAAAGAATCTGCCTGCAATGTAGGAGACCTGGGTTTGATCACTTAGGCAGGAAGATCCCCTGTTGAAGGGAATGGTTACCCACTCCAGTGGGTAATTCTTACTTGGAGAACTCCATCGATAGAGGAGCCTGGCGGGCTACCCTCCTTAGGGTCAAAAAGAGTTGAACAAGACTGAGCAACTAGCACTTTCAGTTTATTTTCATAGCTGATGTACAATATTCTATGTTTCAGGGACACAACAAAGTGATTCACAATTTGTAAATGTTATGTTCCATTTATAGTTGTTATACAATTTTGGCTATATCCCCTTTGTTTTGCAATATATCCTTATAGCTTATCTATTTTATACATATGAGTTTGCACCTCTTAATCTTCTATCCCTGCCCTTACCCTCCCCCTTGCTGCTCTCCCCTGGTAAACACTACTAGCTTGTTCTCTGTATCTGTCAGTCTGCTTCATCTCCCTAGTCTGTTTTATTTTTTAACTCTCCATATAAATGGTATTATACAGCATTTGTCTTCCTCTCTCTCAAATATTTCAGTTAACATAATGCCTTCCAATCAATCCATGTTCTTGAAAATGGCAAAAGTTCATTCTTTTTTATGACTGAGTAATATTCCATTGTGTATGTGTGGATCTTTTCTTTTCTTTTTTTTTTTAATTTTATTTTATTTTTAAACCTGAAACACTGTATTAGTTTTGCCAAACATCAAAACGAATCTGCCACAAGTATACATGTGCTCCCCATCCTGAACCCTCCTCCCTCCTCCCTCCCCACACCATCTCTCTGGGTTGTCCCAGTGCACCAGCCCCAAGCATCCAGTATCGTGCATTGAACCTGGACTGGCAACTCGTTTCATATATGATATTACACATGTTTGTGTGGATCTTTTCAAATTAGTGGATTATTTTTTTCATTTTTAGCAGCAATAAAGTAAGTTGAGCACTGAAGAATTGATGCTTTTGAACTGTGTTGTTGGAGAAGACTCTTGAGAGTCCCTTGGACTGCAAGGAGATCCAACCAGTCCATTCTGAAGGAGATCAGCCCTGGGATTTCTTTGGAAGGAGTGATGCTAAAGCTGAAACTCCAATACTTTGGCCACCTCATGCGAAGAGTTGACTCATTGGAAAAAGACTCTGATGCTGGGAGGGATTGGGGGCAGGAGGAGAAGGAGAGGACAGAGGATGAGATGGCTGGATGGCATCACCGACTCGATGGATGTGAGTTTGAGTGAACTGCGGGAGTTGGTGATGGACAGGGAGGCCTGGCATGCTACAATTCATGGGGTCGCAAAGAGTTGGACATGACTTAGCAGCTGAACTGAACTGACAGTTTATTCAAGCTTTAATGCAGGTTATTCTGACTTTAAGGTAACATCACATGGCATACTTCTGAGTACATTTCTGAAAAATTCTTTTCTACTTATTTCTGTTTTATAGATCTATGCAACCTCTGGCACTGGGGAGGCTATCATCTGGGTTCTGATCATGTAGCAGTGAATAAATGGATACCGGAAATTCAGAAATCATGAAAGCAAGAGACCACAGTGATCTTAGAGTAGTGAACTGAGTGTTGCCATTAGTGTTCATGTCTGGATGACAAATTCTGTTGCAAAAGCACCCTTAGGTAGTGTGAACAGGTAGTTTTTAGGGAAATGAATTGTAAGAGAGAATACACTGCCTCAACAGGGTCTGCCACTCTTTTTCATAATTGTGGTTTGCCAATGAAATGTATCATCCCCAACTGGACCTGTAGAATATTGTGCTGGAGGGTCCCTGGCCACCTCACTAAGTTCCTTATTAATCCATTTCAGGGCCACAGTCTGTGCATTTTGTCTGACTCCTCACTGTCTCAGTGTGTGCTCAAAGGTCCAGCCAAAACTCCTGATTATCTGGTGGCTGGGAAGTACTATCTCTTCATCTCACACTGGCTCTGCCAGTCACAGGTGCCTTCTTAATAAACAGGAAGGTTGGACTGGGGTGGGGTCACTGGCAGAGAGTAGATGAGGCTGGAAGGGAAGGGGAGACGAGTAGTGGAAACCCTTAGACTCAGAAAAGCATCAGGTACCTTACGGAGACCATCCAAATTAGTGGGTTATTTTTTTTTTTTTTTCAGATATACACCCGGGAGTGCGAATGCTGGGTCATGTGTTAGTTCTGGTTTTAGATTTTGAGGACCCTCCTTACTGTTATCCATGGTGGCTGCACCAATTGACATTCCCAACAACAGTGTACAAATCATGTCCACATGCTCACCAACATTTGTTACTTCTGTTCCTTTTGGCTTATAGCCCTTCTGATAGGCATAAGATAATACCTCATTGTGGTTTACATTTGCATTCATTTGACGATTAACGATGTTGAACATCTTTTCATGTGCCTCTTACCAGCTGTTTGTCTTCTTTAGAAAAATGTGTATTTAAGTCTTCTGCCCATCTTTTTCTTGATTTTTTTTAACCTGTTATATCAACTGTTTATATATTTTGGATATTAACCCCTTATTGGTTATATCTTTGGCAAATATTTTCTCCCATATAGTAGGTTGACTTTTCATATTGTTGATGGTTTCCTTTGCTGTCCAAAAGCTTTTAACTTTAATTTGCTTTTATTTTCCTAGCTTTAGGAGACAGATCCAAAAAACTATTGCTATGATTTATATCAAAGGGTGTTCTGCTCATATTATCTTCAAAAGTTTTATGGTTTCCACTCTTATAGCTAGGTCTTTAATCCCTTTTCAGTTTACTTTTGTATATAGTGTTAGAGAATATACTGATCTCATTCTTTGAGAGCTACATGTCAAAGAATGAGATTAGAGCGTAAATACAATTTGGTAATGTCAGAAAATTAAATGTGCTTTTACATTTGAGCCAGTAATTCAGTGTTTTCAGAAATTAACTCTGAAGAGACATCCACAACCATATGAAAATATGTAAATGCCTATGCCCATGTTAATTGAGGGAACATGATATATCCACAGAGTGGAGTACTACGAAGCTATAAAAAGGAATGAGTACAATTTTGTAAAGTAATATGGAGTGCTTCCATGATAGATATAGATATATAAAAGAATGTGGGAGTTTGGGGCTAATGTCGATGATACCAAGTCCAGTGCCTTCCCATTCTGGTATGAGGAGGCTTTGAGAGCTGAAGAAGAGAGAGCCAGAGCCAGAGCTGCAGCCAGGGCTCCTATGGTGCCAGGGCCAGTGCACTTTCTGGAGCATGTCCAAATTTCCTCCTACTCCTAGTGAAGTCTGAGCAGATACTTCACATTGCATTTCAAGAAAGCAGGCAGTCTTCCCACTAGCGGAGGGCCATGGTGGGGCTCATGGAAATTCAGCATATAAGGTATCTGTGTTCCTATACAATATTCACAAATTTGAGGTTTTTCTTTTCTCTGTTTTTAAATGTTGTTCCCTTTAATTAAAGTTGTGTTTAGCTTCAGAGTCCAAGCGTACTAATGGCACAGCTCCCACATGTACTACAGATTATCAAGTTGAAAAATCAGAAATTTCGTATTACATAGCACAGACTGAAATCCTTGAATCATTTCTTGTCATTCGGAACAAGATAACATGATATTGCAATATGGATTCTTTTGTGAAAATGGAAATTTTTCCACAGTGAAGTCTGTGTGATTATCAGATACAGAAAAAAATCTTAAGAAGTATTCACTTCTTCATTTGTTTTAGTCTTTCTTTGTACTATTGAAGTTTATTTACCTGGATTGGCTTCAGTTATTTCAGAATGTGGGAGAAGTGAAATCCCAGTAAATTGCTTTCTTGCACACTTGCACTGTAATTGTTCAGATATCAATTTAGCATCTGCTCTTTGGAAGGCTTCTGGGTGGTTTTGGGGATGCTAAGAAATATAAACTCAACCCCATAAATTCTAGAGTCTAAGAGCAGCATTCATATAAAGTAGCTGGTGAACTGAGATCTAGGGGCCCAATAAAAATGAGGTGTAAGGAGGTGAGGGGATTGAGGGCTTCCTCATGAAAAGTCTAGTGTGAATACACTGAGGCAAGGCACTTGGAGACTTTAGGACAATAAAAGTCCGGCAGTGGAAGGTAGTTTTAAGTTAGGCTACAGGGCGAGCCCACCAGGGAGGCTGTGGAAACACTGAATAGGGGTCAGACCCTCAGATGGCGGGTCTCAAAGTTGAGAGACTTAAGCCTGGAATGGAAAACTACCCTGAACAATTGCTTTGGAATTAGCTGCCATGTCTGCAGGCTCTTTAGTTGTGGCATGTGAGATTTTTAGTTGTGGCACATGAACTCTTGGTTGTGACATGTGGGATCCAATTACCTGACCAGGGATTGAACCCAGGCCCCCTGCATTGGGAGCACAGAGTCTTAACCACTCAACCAACAGCAGGAGGGTACTGAAAGTAAAGATTTTTAAACTACCCTAAATCTGGTGGCTCAGATGGTAAAGAATCTGCCTGCAATGCGGGAGACCTGAGTTCAATCACTGGGTTGGGGAGATCCCCTGGAGGAGGGCAACCCACTCCAGTATTCTTGCCTGGGGAATCCCCATGGACACAGGAGCCTGGCAGGCTGCAGTCCATGGTGTTGTGAAGTGTCAGATATGACTGAGCAAATAAGCAGACACCCTAATCTGGCTGAAGAGAAGGAATATATCAGCTCCTTTTCTCTGACAGCATAACATCTTTCCCGAGTTCCTTGATTTCTACTGCATGTTCCTAATCTTAGATTACTTTTGGGACCAAGACCTGTTTTCTCCAAATTTGCTAGAGGTTAACTGTTCAATGTCTGTAGGAATATGCATTTCCCAAGAAGCCTTTAATCAAGTGACAGATGCTGATATGGGAACCTCCATGAAGGAGGGCTGAGGAGACAATCATCACTGAATATAGTGGTCATCCAAAGACTAAGAAGTGGAATGTTAGATGAGTAGAAGGCAGAGACCCAGGTTGTAGTAGATGTAGTATGTTGAGCAAAAGGAATCCGAAAGGACTAGAGTTGCATCCCCACTGTCTGTTCTCAGAGGCCCTAATGGACTACAATCACATGAGGATCACCCTGACTTCCCACTTGGAATTCTCAGGAGACTAGGACCTTGACGTAGGACAAGCAGCTTCATAAACCAGAGAGTGGAGTTACAGGATTCGTCTTGAGTCAATGTGAGGACCTGAAAGTGAACTCATGGTAGCACACACTATACAAGGAGGCCCTGGAAAATCACTGATGCTGTGGTCCCCAGGAAGCGCTGGGCACAGATGTCAGGTTGATTTCAGTCTGGAAAGTCTCAGCGAGGTGAGGCCTTTGTCTAATAGGATCAGCCTGTTTCGCAGAGGGACGGACCTGAACCCAAGGAGGACGTCACATGCGATGCTGAGTGTTAGACAGGACCCCTGGAAAGGGAGCCAAACACATTTCTGTAAATTCTTAGCCCTGAGAGACCCAGAAGAGCTACTTCTGAGTGGTCCCCTCATTCAACCTGTGTGATCTTAGGGAGGACAGGGCCTCCTCTAGCAGAATCGGACCCCAGATCTGCAGAGGGGGGCATCTTGACCATAACCGGACTTAAGGTGAGGACCATCAGTGCTAGTGAGAGGGTCTCTCCCCCTACGAGGGAGGCTCACTGAGTGGCGCCCCCTCCTGACAAGCAGAGATGCTCAGAGCAGCACCCTGACTCCCAACACTAGGGACTTGGGAAGGCGAGGGCTTCGTTTGGGAGCTGGAGAACTCGAGTTCGTAGAAGGAGGTGTCCTGGGCTCTGATAACACTGCACAAGGAGGACCCAGGGACGGATGAATATTGAGCTACCGGGTTTCTGTAGCACCCCGCCCCTGCCCCCTGCCCCTGCCCCGCCCCTAGGAGACCCCACGTACGAACGTATGCAGGACTCCTCTTTTCCGCTTTCGAGGCGAGGAGCGCGACTGGTAGCTGCAGCGTCTGTTCAGCGGAGATTGTGTACTGGACTCGTCCGGAGCCAAGGTGAGGACCTGAATGTAGCTGAAGTGAATTTCCCAACCCCTCCCTGTAAGAAAAGTGACCCAACCGCATCCCACCCCTGCAATCTACAGTGTAACATGCCCTGTCCCGAGTTGCGGGCCGAGGATCCATCTTGTTGCCACGTGGAGGGTCGGTGGCGGCTCGGGCTGCTTTGTTGAAAGAGGATGGATTCTTTATGCGTTGGAAGTGGTATTTGCCCTCAACAGGTGAAAAGATGGGGCTTTCAGCGCTCACAGGGCTATCTCCTTCCAAAGTGGTGGCTGCACAGAAGTCATTCCTGCAACCAATGCTGCAGTGCCACACAGTAGTGGCCCCCAATCTTTTTGGCACTGGGGGATCGGTTTCTTGGAAGACAATTTTTGCATGGGGTGGGGTGCAGTGTGGGATGGGGTGTGATGCGGTGGACAAAGGAGGGTGGGGTGGCATGAGGGTAGAGTGGGTAGGCTAAAGGGATGGTTTCAGGATGCTTCAAGCTCATTACATTGTTTACTTTATTTCTGTTATTATTACATCCCCTCCCGCTCAGATCATTAGATCTGATCATTAGATCATTAGAATAAGAAGGTTTGGACCCCTACCATAGGGGTCCAAATTACCATAGTGTAATTCAGGCTGAGAGAACCCGTCATTTTTGCATGGTGTGCGGGGGCTGGCGGGGTTTGGGGATAAGGGGCGTTCAGGTAGAGAAAGGCCTTTATATAAAAGGATATGGACCTAGAGGGTATTATGTATGTTAAGTGAAATGAGTCAGAGAAAATGAAATACTATATGATTTCACTTCTGTGAGGAATCTGAAAAACAGAAACAATTATAGAAGCAAGAGAGAAAAAACAGGTGGTTGATGGGGGTTAGGTTTAGGGGTGTGGGGGAGAAGAGAAAGAGGTGAGAAAGGTTAAGATGTAACTACCAGTTACATAATAAAAAGCAATGGGTTTGAAAGGTAAATAAATAAAGACATAGAATGATAGATAAGGTAACCCCATGAGGCATAGGGAGGAGTCTCAGCCTTAGAAGGAGTGAAGCTGGGACCTTCAGTGCTAGTCAGCAGGCCTGGCATCCAAGCAGATTGCTGCACTAAGGAGCAGCCCTGTTCTCAGGTCTGGGCATCCCCAAACAAGGTAGCTGGATATGGAGCCCCCAGCATCTCCTCTAGCCACTCAGGGAGGTGAGAGCTTTGCTCTGGGGCATGCAGACTCGGGTCAGCAGAGGGAAGACCCCAAACCCTACCCAAACTGGAGGCCAGAATCCTGAGTGAGGACTGAGGGAGCCCCTGACTCCAGAACTGGGGCAGGGGGTGGGGGTCGAGAGTGCTGCCCTTGTGGTTAGCAGCATAGCCCCAAATCATTTTTGGCGGAATGTGGCTCACTCTGTCAGCTTGGGTCCTCTTGGGAAAGGTGAAGACCTTTCACAGGGTCTTGGGCTCAGGTCTGCAGAAGGCAGAGTCCCAGGAAGGATGCAGAGTCGAGGGGAAGATCCATACACGGTAGAGAGAGCCACATCTGATGCCGCCTCAGCTGTCAGCCCTGGGGGTCCCAGGGAAGAGCTGGCCAGTTCTGGTGCCCCTGATTTTGCCTGTGGGGTCCGAGGGAGATGAGGGCCTGGTTTCAGGTCTGCCTGCCCAGGTTAGGAGAAAACGAGGAGTCCTAGGCCATGAGAGATGTTGAAGCACCAATTCTATGTGAGGAAGGAGACAACTGACTCCCCCAGAACAGAGGAGCCCACACAGAGTGCCGCCTCTGCCGTCACCCTGGGAAGCCGGGTTAGAGCTCTCAGGCAGAGATGCCCTCTCATTTTCTCCAAGGATGGTATCAGGGACATTCAGGTTTGACTCTGATGGGTGAGGCCTCATTCAACATAGGGAGGAAGACCGGTTCCTAAAGGGAGTGACAGTGGTAACACTGAATGAACATGCCAGAACCCCACCCAGAAGGAAGTGAACCACATAGTCGCATCACTCCTCTCAGACCTGGGAGACCCAGGCATGGGGACCAGAGGACCCCCACTTGCTTCTGCCCAGAGCCTCGCAGGGAGGTGAGGAACCTCGATGATGGGGGTATGGGTTCAGGTCCGCCACTGGAGCATTTGCAGCTAGTACCAGGAGCCCAGAAGAGGACCTAAGAATTGAGGGACCATCCAGCTACCCCGCGACAACAGAGGGCAGTGCAGAATCTCTTCCTGACTGTCCGCATCAGGAGTCCACACACAGCTGTAGCTAGAGATCGGGAAAATGTCACTGCTTTCTAGTGGGTCTCAGGGAGATGGGGGCCTTAGTAGGAGGGGAGAGATCTCAAGTCGAGACAGAGATTTCCTGGTCTTGCCAGGAGTCACAGAGTCATGATAAGGACCCAGAGAGATGACTTAGATGAGCACCTACCCAAAGCAGTGGGGGCCTGCAAAGTCCCAGTCCCTGTCTGCCCTGGGGCACCTCAGGCAGAGATTGCCAGATGTCACCCCTCACTTTCAGCCCCAGGAACTCAGGGAGATGTGGGCCTTGATCTGAGGCCAGAAAACTCAGGGTGGACTAAGGGAGGAACATAAATCACATCCAAGTGCGGACTAAAGGGGCCAGTGATGACAGAACAGTGAAGTCCCACAGAGTCCAGCCCCTGCTGCCATCCCAGGGAGGTCAGGGACAGGGATGCCGAGAGGTGGCTCACACTTTCTTTCACCTTGGGAACCTCAGCATGCTCAGGTCAGCAGAGGGAGAATTTCTAACATTTGCCAGGACTCACAGAGAAGATGCTGAGGACTGTGGGAAACTCCCAGAATTCCTCGCACTGTCACTCCTTGGTGCCCCCAGGCATACATGGCCGGCAGAAGTGTGCCTCACTCACAGCTAACAGGGAAGTGAGCACCTTAGTCTAATGGGTCAGCAGAGGAAGGAATCTTAGACTCTGCCCTGAGTAAAATCTGGGGACCTTGCATGAGTAGCACCCATTACAGGGCCTCAAACTCCTGCTGCAGCTCTTCTGGCCACAGAGACCATGGGCGGTAGGGCCAGGTAAGGCCACCCTGGCTTTCCCCATTCGATCTCAGGGAGCTGTTGGCCTTACTGTGAAGAAAGGTCCTCAAGCCAGGAGAGAAAGGAGCTCCCAGATCCTCCCAGGAGTCAAAGTGGGGACTGCGAATGAGGACTGAAGGTAGCACGCTCCCCCTTCCAGCTAATCAAATGAACACTAGAGTCTTGCCTGATCCTCTGCTGAGGCCCCTCATTTCTTTGTGTCATTTCTAAGGGAGATGAGGTTCTTCACCTGAAGAGGCAGCACCAGAGGCAGGAGGGAGGGGCCCAAACCCTTGGTGTTGACAAGATGAGGACCCTGAATGGTGGAGAACCGAGTTCAGGACAGAGCAGGCCCCCAGAACTGCCAGTGCCATCCACCCCTACTGTGTCCACGACTCGGCTCCTTCTCATGGGTCCCAGGGAGCTTTGAGGTGTCACCTTTCAAGCGGCACATGGCAGGGGTCCCGACCCCACTAAGAGCTGATGTGACAGTTGTGTGTGTGAACGAAGGGACCCAGAAAGGGCCCCGGTCCCAGGATCTTCTGTCAACTGGAGGCAGCCACAGGCAGGCTGTGGCCTGAGGCTGGCACGTGCTCACTTCTTACACAGGGTTCTCAGGGGATGGGCTGACCAAGAACAAGAGGCCAGCGGTTCCTGGAGTAGGGCTCTCAAGGAAACGGGCAGAGCAGCCTCATTCCCTCCATGCTGAAGGAGCTCATCCACTAATCTTCCCTTCTCCAGGTTCCAGCATCACCTACTTCCTGCCTGCTTCCCTGCCCGCTGTGCCTGCTGATAGTCATGCCTCGGGGGCAGAAGAGCAAGCGCCGTGGACGTGAGAAACGCCGCCAGGCACGCATGGAGGCCAAGGATCTCGGGAATGCTCTGGCTGCTGCCACCCCCACCCCTACTTCTGGGGGTACGCCCCCGGGCTCCCCCCCTGCCGGTGCAGGCCAGAAGCCTCAGGGAGCTGCAGCCACTAGCTCTCCTGTTGCAGGGGCTTCACACCCAAGATCTAAAGCACGTGGCAGGGGCCAAGTTGAGGAACGTGAAAATTCCTCCCGGGCCTCAACCTCTGCTAAGACCACTCCTCTAGATCCTCTGACGGAGAAGGCAGGAGTGTTGGTCAATTTCCTGCTTGATAAGTGTAAGATGAAAGAGCCCATTAGGAGGCTAGATATGCGGAAGCTTTTTCACAAAAGGTACAAGACACGCTTCCCCGAGATCCTCAGGAGAGCAGCTAAATGCATGGAGCTGTCATTTGGTCTTGAATTGAAGGAAGGCAAGCCGAATGGTTACTCCTATACCCTGGTCAGCAAGATAGGCCTCATCAGTGATGAGGTGCTGAGCAGCAGCTGTGAGGTGCTGAAGAATGGGCTTCTGATGCCTCTGCTGAATGTGATCTACCTGAATGGCAACCGCGCCTCTGAGGCTGATGTCTGGGAGTTCCTGAATGTTCTGGGCATCTATGATGGAAAGCAGCATGTAATCTTTGGGGATCCCAGGAAGCTCATCACGGAAGAGTGGGTGCAGCAGAATTACCTGGTGTATCATCAGATTCCCGACAGCGATCCCCTGAGCTATGAGTTCCTGTGGGGCTCAAGAGCCTACGCTGAAACCAGAAAGATGAAGGTGCTGGAGTTTTTGGCCAAGATCAAGAGTACCATCCCCAGTGCTTTCCCGTTGCATTATGCTGTAGCTTTGGGAGAAGAGAAGAGATCCCGAGGCAGATCTCTAGTTAGGTCTCGTGGTGCTGCCAGGGCCACTGCCTGCTCCAGGGTCCCACCCAGAGATCCGTCCAGTGCCCAGTGAGTTCTCAGGCGGCAGCTTCACTTTCTTTGACCAATACTGCCAACCTTTTAAGAAGTGAGAGGCTAAAGTAGGGCTGGAAATGTCAATACGTATCTTCTTTGTGTTCCTGTTTTACACTATTACCTTTCAAATGTTGTTTCATTTCCTAGAATGTTTGTTTAGATTCAGAATCCAAATTTACAAATGACATGGATCACAGATTTGTTGTTGTCTGTCAGATCTAAGAGTAAGAGTTTTGGTACTGTGTAGTGTAATTCAGAAAATCCTTCCTCTTTTGAGATCCAGAACATGATAACATAGCTTTGGAATAGTAATTTTCTTGGAAATGTGAAAGAATGTTGTAGTTTTAAAACAGATGAAAATCAAGTAAGCTATAGTCAAGTTTTGATTTATGTTATTCACCTTTGTCTCTCTCTCTATAACATTCAGTAGTACCCTTGGCGATATATTTAGATGTTGTTAGCTTATTCAAGAATGCCGATAAAAACAATGAGAAACTACATTCCTTGCTTGGTGGCTCCTTTATTCCCATCTTTACTTGAGCATCTGCTCTTCAGAAGGTTCTGTGCTGGTGGGGGTGATGCAAAGATAAAGGAGTCCCTGTACCTGCCTGTAGATGTCTTGAGTATATGAGCAGTGATTCCATAAGGAAGGTGGTGTGATGATCTAAGACAAGTGACAAAAAGCAGGGAGGATGCTGGGGAGGGAGTTGGGATGAGAGCAGTGAGGTATAAATTCTCAGCCTTGATTCTCTTAAACCAAAACTTTGAGGTTTGGTATTTTGGCCAAGGTCAATGGTAACATCCCCAGTGCCTTCCCACCCGATTATGAAAAGGCTCTGAGAGAGGATGACGAGAGAGCCCGAGCTGCAGTCAGGGTTTATAGTCCTGCCAAGGCCAGTGTGTGCTCCAAAGTCACGTCTAGCAGTCCCTCCAGCCCCTAGTCAGGTCTGAGGCAACTATTTCACTGCGTTCGACCAACACTCCCAACCTTTTAAGTTGTGAGAGGCTAAGGTGGGGCTGGAAAGCTAATCATAATATGCATCTTCTCTGTCTTCCTGTTCCTTCGTGGGAGGTCATTTTAAGTTGGCTGCGTGGTGGGCTGGATGAACCTGTGATAATGGTGAGCCGGGCCCAGATCCCCAGATGGTGGCCCTCAAAGTTGGGAGGCTGAGACTGAAATGCGAAGCTTCCCTGAACAGTTACCCTGAGATTGTGAGTCAACCAGAGGGAATCTCCACCTGGGGGAAAGAACAGAAGGTATCCAGTGCTCCTGCCCCAGTGCAGGTGAACACAGTCCACAAACCAGGTGTTTGATGCATATTACTGTCTCCTTTGTGATGGGATGTTGAGACGTCACTGTGCTGGCACTCTGGGCCCTGAACAGAAGGAGCCCCAGCACACTCCAAACATGAGGGTATCTCGAGTGTAATCTAGTAGACCTCCTGAGCGGGGCTAGATTTTAGTGGTGGTGAAATACATGAAAATCGGGGTGTTATGTCGGGAGGGCTTTGGGAGGCAGGGGAATTACTGGTCCTTGACACAAGTTCTATAAGGTTTTGCATTGCATCCTGGTAAAACACTTGCCTCTAAATTCAATAACATATTCTCTGATAGAGTAAATTTACTTAGGATTACTTGTTTAGTTGCTAAGTCGTGTCTGACTCATTGTGGCCCCATGGACAGTAGCCTGGCAGGCTCCTCTGTCCATGGAACTTTCCAGGCAAGAATACTGGAGTGGATTGCCAATCCCTTCTCCAGGGGATCTTCACAACCCAGGGATTGAACTGACA
This sequence comes from Bubalus bubalis, assembly GCF_019923935.1. Taxonomy (NCBI): domain Eukaryota; kingdom Metazoa; phylum Chordata; class Mammalia; order Artiodactyla; family Bovidae; genus Bubalus; species Bubalus bubalis. The sequence continues at coordinate 29,428,165 of NC_059181.1, forward strand.
TCTGGTTGTCAGGTAGATTCTTTACCACTGAGCCACCAGGGAAGCCCTACAGTTTCTTGCTAAGCAGCAGTTTGATTGACTTAGCTTTCTTTGTTTAGAAGACTACATAGTCTCTAGTTTCTCCTGGGTAAAGAAAAATTCCCATAGATGAAGGTAGAAATTCCCATAGATTTTCTTCTGGTATGAAAATAAGCATCATAAGACCTAAACATTGCCAGCTGCAGTGCCAGGTGCTTTACACAAGCTACATATGTTCTGATACTTCTGTAAGACAAGGCTTATCAAATTCACTTAGCAGACAAAGAATTTCTATTCTCCAGGCTGATAAAGTGACAGAACTGAGTGTAGAGCCTGGTCTGAATTGCTCTAGAGGCCATAATGTTTCACTCCTCCCAGTCTGAGGCTGACATATTGTCAGTTCATTTCTCTTGACACTGCCTGGTCACAATCCCCCTGCCTGGCCGCAAACCCCTCGCTATGGGGGGATACGAGAGCACTCCTGTGGGGTCTGAGAGCCACTATGGAAACCAGCAAGGTAGAAGCCCTGGAGTTTTTGGCCAAGGTCAACTATACTGTCCCCACTGCATTCCTGCCCCCATTATGAGGCGACTTGGAGAGAGGACGTAGAGAGCACTGGAGCCAGAGCTGCAGCCAGGGCTGGCACTTCTACCTCGGGCAGTGATGGCCCTTCTGTGGCCAGTGCCCAGTCCATGGCCGCATCCAGCCACTCATCTCACCTCTAGTGTGGTCTGAATCTGTTCTTCACTTTGTGATCAGAAAAGCCTGTCAACCTGTGTTCCTGATATGCGTCAATAACTTTTCGACTTACCCTTTTCTTGCGGGGGGTGAGGCGGTAATTTTCAAGTGATTTTCTTTTCAGTACTAAGTTTATTTAGATTCAGATCATAAGCTTATGAATGACACGGGGTCACACACTTATTGCTGTTTACCAGATTTAGAAATAAGAATTTTGCTTTCTGAAATACAAACTGAAAAATTTTAAATCATCTGTGTGATCCAGAGCAAGATTACATGGCATTGGAATAGGGGTATCCTTGGTCATGTGAAAAACCCCACACTAAGATAGGATAAGAAGAGGAAAAAAATTTAAAGTGGTTCAGTTATGGGTCTAGCTTACTGTATTCAGTCTCTCATTCCTAAATTTCAAAGATGTATACCTTTTAAATTTAGAAGCATTATAACTTTTGCATTTAGGATATACTTAAATTATTAAAGAAAATGTGGGTTTATGAAAATGTAAATTGATGCAGCCACTATGGAAAATAGTATAGATGCTCATAAAAAAATTGAAAATAGAACTACCATGTGATCTGGCAAGTCTACTCCTGGAAATTTAGCTGAAAGAAATGAAGCCAACACCTGGAAAAGATATCTGCACCCCCCATGTTCGTTGAAACATTATTTACCATAACCAAATTATGAAAACAATATAACTGCCCATTAATGGATGAATGGATAAAGATACTGTCACATAGACACACACACACACACACTCATCCTCACTCAGATGTTCTTTAGCCAATAAAAGAAAAAAAGGAAATCTGGCCCTTTGCAGTAACACAGTTGCACCTTGAGGGCATTATGCTAAGTGAAATAAGTCAGACAAAGACAAATACTATATAATCTCACTTATATGTGAAGATTTTTGAAAAATGAACTCACAGAGAATAGATTAGTGGTTGCCGCCAGTGGGGGTTGGAGGATGGATGAAATGCGTATAAGTGGCCAAACGGCATAAACTTTCACAACTTTAATGTACAAAATAAAGAAGTCCTGGAGATATAATGTACAGCATGGTGACTAGTAAATCATTGCTGTTGTTAAGTCGCCAAGTGGTTTCCTACTCTGCAACCCCGTGGATTGTAGCTTGCCAGCCTCCTCTGTCTATGGAATTTTCCTTGCAAGCATACTGGATTCAGTTGCCATGTCCTTCTCCAGGGGATCTTCCCGAAACAGGAATCAAACCCTCATCTCCTGCATCAACAGGAAGATTCTTTACTGCTGAGCCACCAGAGAACCCCATAGTTAATAATACTGTATTGTATATGTGAAAGTTCCTGGGAGAATTGATTTTTTTGAAGTGAGGTATAGTTGATGTGGGCTTCCCTGGTGGCTCAGATGGCAAAGAATCTGCATGAAAGGCAGGAGACCTGGGTTCAATCCCTGGGTCAGGAAGATGCCCTGAAGAAGGGAATGGTTACCCACTCCAGTATTCTGGCCTGGAGAATTCCATGGACAAAGGAGCCTGGTATGCTACAGTCTATGTGGTCAAAAAGAGTTGGACAAGACTGAGCAACTAATACTTTCACTTCATTTTCATAGTTGATGTACAATATTTTATAAATTACAGATGAATAACAAAGTGCTTCACAGTTTTTAAAGGTTATGTTCCATTTACAGTTATTATAAAATACTGGCTATATCCCCTTTGTTGTACAATATATCCTTGTTGCTTATTGTGTACATATTAGTTTGCACCTCTTAGTCTTCTGTCCCTGTCCTTCACCTCCTGCTTGCCACTCCCCACTGGTAACCACTAGCTTGTTCTCTATATCTGTGAGTCTGCTTCATTCCCCTAGTCTTTTATTTTTTAAATTCTCCATGTCAGTAGTATCATACAGCATTTGTCTTCCTCTATCTCACTTATTTCATTAATACCATCCAACTATTTACTAATTAATAGCATAATACCCTCCAACTCCATACATGCTGTTGAAAGATTGCAAAAGTTCATTCTTTTTAATGACTGAGTAATATTCCATTATGCGTGCACACACGTGTGTGTGTGTGTGTGTGTGTGTAGGTTGTATACATATAGATTACTTTTGTACCTTGGCAAATGTCAGTAATGCTGCTATGAACATTGGAGTGCATGGAATTTTTGAATTAGTGAATTTTGTTTTCATTTTAAACAGTAATTTAAAGTTTATTCAAGCTTTAATGCAGGTTATTCTGACTTTAAGTTAGCATTACATGGCATACTTCTGAGTCCATTCCTGAAAAATTCTGTTGTACTTCTCTCTGTCTGTTTTATAGATCTATGCAACCTCTGGCACTGGGGAGAGGGTCATTGGGGTTCGGAACACATAGCAGGGAACAAATGGATACCAGAACTGTAGAAATCATGAAAGCAAGAGACCACAGTGATCTTAGAGTAGCGAACCTAGTGCTGCCATTAGTGTTCATGTCCGGATGATAAATTCTGTTGCAAATGCACCCTTAGGTAGCGTGAACGGGTAGTCTTTAGGGAAATGAATTGTCGCAGAGAATACACTGCCTCAATATGGGCTGCCATTCTTTTTCGTAATTGTGGTTTCCCAATGAAATGTATCATCCCCAACTGGACCTGTAGAATATTGTGCTGGAGGGTCCCTGGCCACATCACTAAGTTCCTTATTAATCCATTTCAGCGCCACAGTCTGTGCTTTTTGTCTGACTCCTCACTATCAGTGTGTGAAAGTCCGGCCAAAACTCCTGATTATCTGGTGGCTGGGAAGGACTACCTCTTCATCTCACACTGGCTCTGCCAGTCACAGGTGCCTTCTTAATAAACAGGGAAGTTGGACTGGGGTGGGGTCACTGGAAGAGAGTAGATGAGGCCGGAGGGGAAGGGGAGACGAGCAGTGGAAACCCTTAGACTCAGACAAGCATCGAGTACCTGAGGGAGACCATGCAAATTAGTGGGTTCTTTTTTTTTTTTTTTTTTCCAGATACATACCCAGGAGTGGGATTGCTGGGTCATTTGGTAGTTCTCTTTTTAGATTTTGAGGGCCCTCCTTACTGTTATCCATGGTGGCTGCACCAATTGACATTCCCACCAACAGTGTATAGATCATGTCCACATGCTCACCAACATTTGTTACTTCTGTTCCTTTTGGATCATAGCCCTTCTGATAGGTATAAGATAATACCTCATTGTGGTTTAAATTTGCATTCATATGATGATTAAGGATGTTGAACATCTTTTCATGTGCCTCTTGGCCATTTGTATGTCTTCTTTGGAAAAATGTGTATTTAAGTCTTCTGCCCATTTTTTTTAATCTTTTTTTAAACTGTTGAGTTATATAAGCTGTTCATATATTTTGGATATTAACCCCTTATTGGTTATATTATTGGCAAATATTTTTTTCCATATAGTAGGTTGTCTTTTCATTTTGCTGATGGTTTCCTTTTCTGTGCAAGTTTTTACCTTTAAATACATCTCATTTATTTATTTTTGCTTTTATCTTCCTAGCTTTAGGAGACAGATCAAAAAAAATATTATTATGAATTATATCAAAGAATGTCCCACTCATAGTGCCTTCTAAGAGTTTTATAGTTTCCACTCATATTTAGGTCTCTAATCCATTTTCAGTTTATTTTTGTATATAGTATTAGACAATGTACTAATCTCATTCTTTGACAGCAACATGTCAAAGAATAAGATTAGAGCCTAAACACAACTTGGTATTATCAGAAAACTAAATATGCTTTTACATTTGAGCCAGTAATTAGTTTTCAGAAAGGAACCCTGAAGAGACATCCACAACCATATGAAAATAGTTACATATCCATGAACATGTTAACTGAAGGAACATGATATATATATATATATCCACAGAGTGGAGTACTATACAGCTATAAAAAATAATGAGCATGATCTTTGTAAACTAATATGGAGTGCTTCCATGATAGATAGAGATATATAAAAGAATGTGGGAGTTTGGGGCTAATGTCAATGATACCAAGTGCAGTGCCTTCGCATCCTGGTATGAAGAGGCTTTGAGAGCTGAAGAAGAGAGAGCCAGAGCTGCAGCCAGGGCTCCTACGGTGCCAGGGCCAGTGCAATTTCCAGAGCATGTCCAAAGCTCCTCCCACCCCTAGTGAAGTCTGAGCAGATACTTCACATTGCATTTCAAGAAAGCAAGCAGTCTTCCAACTAGCAGAGGGCCAAGGTGTTTCATGGAAACACAGCATGTAATGTATTTGTGATCCTATACAATATGCAAAAATTAGAGGTTTTTCTTTTTTCTGTTTTTAAATGTTGTTCCTTTTAATTAAAGATGTGTTTAGCTTCAGAGTCTAAGTATACTAATGGCACAGCTCCCCCTTGTACTGTAGATTATCAAGTTGAAAAATAAGAATTTTCATATTACATAGCACAGACTGAAATCCTTGAATCATTTCTTGTCATTCAGAACAAGAAAACATGATATTGGAATATGGATTTTTTGCAAAAATGGAAATTATTCCACAGTGAAGTCTGTGTGATTATCAGATACAGAAAAAAAAATCTTGAGAGGTATTCACTTCTTGGTTTGTTTTCTTCCTTTTAGTCTTTCTTTGTAAAACTGAAGTGTATATACCTGGATTGGCTTAGCTTATTTAAGAATGTGGGAGAAGTGAAAACCCAGTAAACTTTACTTCTTGCACACTTTCACTGTAATTCTTCAAATATCAATTTAGCATCTGTTCTTTGGAGGCTTCTGAGTAGTATTGGGGATGCTAAGAAAAATAAACCGAACCATTTCCCATAGAATTCTAGAGTCTAAGAGAACAATTCATATAAAGTAGCTTGTGAACAAAGATCTAGGGGCCCAATAAAAATGAGGTGTAAGGAGGTGAGGGGATTGAGGGCTTCCTCATGAGGAGTCTAGTGTAAATACACTGAGGCAAGGCACTTGGAGACTTTAGGACAGTAAATGTCCATGGGAGGTAATTTTAAGTTAGGCTACATGTTGAGCCCACCGGGGAGGCTGTGGAAACACTAAATTGAGGCCAGACCCTCAGATGGTGGGTCTCAAAGTTGAGAGACTTAAGCCTGGAATGGAAAACTACCCTGAACAATTACTTTTCAATTATCAGGCTTCCCAGGCCGCTCAGTGGTCAAGAATCCACCTGCCAATGCAGGACATGTGGGTTCATTCCCTGGATCAGGAAGATCCCCTGGAGGAGGAAATGGCTACCCAATCCAGTATTTTTGCCTGGAGAATCCCATGGACAGAGCAATCTGTTCAGTCCATGGGGTAGAAAAGGGTCAGACATGACCGAGTGACTAAACAGCAACATGAGTAGACCAGACAGAAATCCCCCCCGGGGTGGGGATGGAATGTGCCCTGTGCTCCTGCCCCAGTGCCCGTGAACACAGTGCACAACCTAGATGTTTCATGCACATGATCTCCAAGGAGGTTCTGTGAAATAAAAGTAGTAGTAGAATGAAACCGAAAACTCAGAAGCTAGTGGGCTGACACTGTTTGCTGTGAGTCGTGGAAACAGAGCTCATTTTATTGAAAGAGCATTCCATTCAGCGGTTTTGGCTGTGTTGATAATTCCACAAAGTGTATGAGATGAGTATATTTTAGGTGATGGTGAAATTGATGAAGGTAGGGGCTTATTTTATTTAGTTACTTATTTATTTGGCTGTGCTTGGTCTTATCTTCGGAATCCAGGATCCTTGATGTTCCTTGCACCCTGAGAGTTCTTTAGTTCCAGGATGAGGAATGTTTTAGTTCTGGTATATAGGATCTTTAGTTGTGGCATGTGAACTATTACTTGTGGTGTGTGGGGTCTAGTTCCCTGATCAGGGGTGGAACCCAGGCCGCCTGCATTTGGAGCACAGATTCTTAGCTACTTAGCTACTGGGCCACTAGGCAACTCTCTAGGAGTTGTTTAAATGAAAGAGCAGCTTGGAAGGAAGAAAGAGTTAGCTTTAGAACCAAATTCTAGATTATTTGAATTTCATTCAGCTAAAAAACTACACCCAGACTCAAAATATGATTTAGTAGTGGAAATGAAAGATTCTTTCTAAACAGCATTTTGGACTGATTTGGTGTTTCATGTCCGAGAATGCCACAGATTCTCTGACATCTCCTGGATTTAAAAGATTCCTCAGGGTCGGTGGTATCCTCCAGGATGAAAATAATCATACTCATAGTAAAAACAGATATTGTGTAAAGTCTCAGTGTGGTCCAGGCACTGTGCCAGGTGCTTTAGCTTCATGCCACTAGCTCTACAAAAGCCACTTCACCTGAGGCTCCCCGATTTTGGGGATGGACCCAAGTCCTCACAACCGATAAGAGACAGAGCTGGGACTAGAGCGCTGGTCTGAATTGGTCCAGAGCATGTACCGTTCCACTTGTCCCGGCCTGAGGTGCTCATGAGTCAGTTAATTCACTGTCTTCTAGCACTCCAACATGTATCTTGAGTGACAGAAAGAGGGACACTGTGACGAAAACACTGGGATGGAATACATAGCCAAGGCAATACAAACACCAAAATAATTAAGAGGTGTGAATAAAGGAGAGAAGGAGATAATGCTCAGTTAGCAAATGATCACCTGCATGTGGAAATTCAGACACCCTCAAGTGATCGAGGGCTTACAGGATTATCTGGCGCTATCCTTCTATGTAGAAAGTAAACATTTTATTTGTTTTAATTAAAAGTAGTTATTTCTATTTATTTTTTGACTGCTCTGGGTCTTAGTTGTGACACTTGGAATCTTTGTTGCCACATGCAGGGTCTTTAGTTATGGAATGTGAGATTTTAGTTGTGGCACGAGAACTCTTAGTTGTTGGATGGGAGATTTTTAGTTGTGGCATGTGGGATAAAGTTACCTGACGAGGGATCAAACCTAGGACCCCTGTACTGGGAGAGCACAACCACTGGACCAACAGGAAGGTGCCGAGAGTAAATATTTTAGAACTACCCTAAATCTGGTGACTCAGATGGTACAGAATGCGCCTGCAATGCGGGAGACCTGGATTCGATCTCTGGGTTGGGCACAATCCCTGGTGGAGGGCATGTAACACACTTCAGTATTCTTGCCTGGAGATTCTGCATGGACAGAGGAGCCTGCCAGGCTATAGTACATGGGGTCACAGAGAGTGGGACATGACTGAGCGATTAAGCACACACCCTAAATCTGGCTGAAGAGCAGGAATATATCACCTCTATCTCTTTGACATCATAACATCTGTCCTGAGTTCCTTAATTTCTGCTGCATTTTCCTAATCTTACATCACTTTTGGGACTGAGACCCGTTTTCTCCAAGATTTGCTAGAGGGTAACTGCTCACTGTTTGTAGGAATATGCATTCCCCAGGAAGACTTTAATCGAGGGACAGAAGCTGATATGGGAACCTCCAGGAAGGAGGACTAAGGAGACAATCAACCCTGATAATAGTGGTCACCCAAAGACTAAGAAGAGGAATCTTAGCTCAGTAGAAGGAGCAGTCCCAGGCTGTGGTAGATGTAGTGAGGATGCTAAGCAAGAGGAATCAGAAGGACTCAAGTTGCATCCCCACTGTCTATTCTCAGAGACCCTGATGGACTAGGCTCACATGAGGATCATCCTGACTTCCCACTTGGTGCTCTCAGGAGACTAGGACCTTGATGTAAGACAAGAAGCTTCATAAAACAGAGAATAGAGTTACAGGATTTGTCAGGTGTCAATGTGAGGACCTGAAAGTGGACTCACAGTAGCACACAGTATAAAAGGAGGCCCTGGAAAATCACTGCTGCTGTGGTCCCCAGGAAGCTCTGGGCACAGATGTCAAGTTGATTTCAATCTAGAAAGTCTTAGCGAGGTGAGACCTCTGTCTAATACAATCAGCTGCAGTTTCTCAGAGGGAGGGACCTGAATCCAAGGAGGACTTCACATGAGATGCTGAGTGTTAGCGGGGACCCCTGCAGAGGGAGCCGAACAGAATTCTGTAAATTCTTAGCCCTGAGAAGCCCACAGGAGCTACTTCTGAGTGGTCTGCTCATTCAACCTGTGTGATCTTAGGGAGGGCAGAGTCTCCTCTAGCCAGATCAGAAGCCAGATCTGCAGATGGGGGTGTCTTGACCATAAATGGACTTAAGGTGAGGACCATCAGTGCTAGTGAGAGGATCTCTCCCCCAACGAAGGAGGCTCACAGAGTGGCAACCCACCTGACAAGCAGAGATGCTCAGAGCAGAGCTGGCCTCCCACCACAAGGGACTTGGGAAGGCGAGGGCTCTGTTTGGGAGCTGGAAGACTCGGGTTCATAGGAGGGGGCATCCTGGGCTCCGATACACTGCACAAGGAGGACCCAAGGACGGATGAATATTGAGCTCCTGGTGTTCCCGTAGCACGCTGCCCCTGCTGTCATCCCTGGGAGACCCCACGTAGGACCTTACGCATCTCCCCTGCACTTCCGCTTTGAAAGCCAGCGGATCGACCGGTAGCCGCGGCGACCGTATGGCGGAGACTTAGTGTTCAGGACTCGTCCGGAACCAAGGTGAGGACCTGAATGGAGGTGAAGGGACTTTCCCAACCCTCCCAGTAATAAAAGTGACCCATCCACATCCCACCCCTGTGATATGGCTCTTATGAGTCCCTCAGAGCTATCGGCTGAATATGGTCTAGAGTGTCTCAGGCTAAGGCATTGGTCTGTGGGGGTAGGCCTGGATTCTACCCCCTGAAGAGCTGTAGGACCTAGATGAAAGCCCTGAGGGCTGATGAGCAGACTTCGACACTGCCAAGGGGGCCACACTTAACGGCTCCCCTGTACTAGGCTCTAGGAAGCCCCGGGTAGAGCTGGCCAACTGTGGTGCCCCCTGGTGTCCACTGGAGGTGGTTTGGGGGAAGTGAGAGCCTTGCTGTAATGGAATAAACCCAGCTCAACAAAGGGACCTAGTCCCCAGTATTAATGGCTGTGACGCTGAGTGAGGATGGAGGCTGCTCCCATAAGAAATGGAGTCACATAAGGCGCCAGTCCTATTTTGAGGACTGGGAGAATCAGGCGTTTTGACATGACACTTCCTGGGACATCTCAGGGAAGTGAGAGACCAGGTCAGTGGGGGCAGTCTCAGGTTGACAAGGGAGGGTTTCAGGTGTCCTGGTGGATGGTGAGAACCTTGGAGGCTGTGGATGTTCCACACCACGTCAATTGGACCACATCTCCCTGTCGTCATCCCTGGGAGACCTCAAGAATACATATCTGTCCCCACTGCAGGCTAATGGGGAAGTAAGGGTCTTGGTCTGAAAGGAGTAGTCAGCAGAGGGAGAAACCTTAGACCCTTTCATGAGTTAAATGTAGAGCTTGGTTGCTTCTGTGTCCTGGCTATTGAAAATAGTGCTGCAGTGAAGAGTACAAGTGTCTTTTTCCATCACCATTTCCTCAGGGTATACGCCCACTAGTGGGATTGTTGGTTCATGTGGTAGTTTTATTTCTAGTTCTTGTAAGCAGAGTGAATTAAGTCATAAAGAGGAAAGCCAATATCCTATATTAATGCATATATATGGAATCCAGAAAGATGGTACTGATGAACCTATTTGCAGGGCAGCCAGGAGATGCTGACATAGAGAACAGACTCGTGGACACAGTGGGGGAAGGAGAGGGAGGGGCAGATTAACATTGAAAACGTGCACATTACCATATGGAATATAGATAACCAGTGGGAAGTAGTTTTATAACCAGGGAGCTCAAAGCCAGCGCTCTGTGATATCTTAAGAGGGGTGTGACGTGGGAGAGAGTTTCAAGATGGAGGAGACATAAGATATACCTATGGCTGATTCATATTGATGTGTGGCAGAAACTGGTACACTATTTTGAATTAATATTGTAAAAAAATTATTTTCGAAAAGACGTATAGGAGAAACCAGAAGCAAAAAAATATTTTAGACCTTGAATTGGGATTTTGTGAGGGTCCACAGGGACATCAACCTGCCTGCACCAGATTTTGTTCTCAGGAGTCTGTGTTTGGTAAGATATGGTCATCTTCACTTCCTGCTTTTGGGACACAGAGCGATTGGCTTTTACTATCAAGCAGTCATCACTACAGGAAAAAGTTGAGTTTCTCTACTGCTACTGCTAAGTCACTTCATTCCTGTCCGACTCTGTGTGACCCCATAGACGTCAGCCCCCAGGCTCTCCCGCCCCGGGGATCCTCCAATCAAGAACACTGGAGTGGGTTGCCATTTCCTTCTCCAGTGCATGAAAGGGAAAAGTGAAAGTGAAGTTGCTCAGTCGTTTCCAACTATTAGCGACCCCATGGACTGCAGCCTACCAGGCTCCTCAATCCATGGGATTTTCCAGGAAAGAGTACTGGAGTGGGGTGCCATTGCCTTCTCTGAGCTTCTCTACTGGGAGCTCAATTGATGAACCTGAGTGAGGACTCAGTGCATCCATCCCAACCCTCGGATTTCAGCCCAGGAAATCTCAGGGAAGGGCTGTGAGGCTGAGTGCATCCATCTCAACCCTCGGATTTCAGCCCAGGAAATCTCAGGGAAGGGCTGTGAGGCTGAGCCCCTTCTTTACTGTTCTATATGAAGTCTATGGGAGGGAAAATGTCTAGTCTGAAGGTGCAGACACCAGTCCACAAATGGATAATGGTGCCCAACTTTTTATGGAGCCAAGGTAAGGACCTTGAATGATGATCCCAGTGAACTCAGGATAGAAAAGACCCTAATGAGCTCTCAGCACTGGTCATCTATCTCCTGGCAGGGAGGTGGTATGAGGCATCCCTTCACTTATCTCGGGATCATGGGGTGGTCTAAAGTGTCTACATCAGAGTAGCAGAGGGAAGGGTGCCAAGGCTCCGCCAGGACTTGACGTGATAATACTGAAGTAGAACTTAGAAAACCCCACTGCTGGTACCTGCTGTCACCTGAGTAAATCCAAAGCAGAGCTGAGAGGACGCAGAGGACAAGTAAGTCCTCTGTTCTTCCTCTGTGGGATTCTGTGGGAACAGGCTGAGCAGGAAAACAGGAGGCTTGTGGGTTCCTAGGGCAGTGTCCTCAAGGACACCTGCAGAGGCGGCCTTTGATTAAGCCAAGGTGGAGTCTCCCTGTTTTAAGGTGCTCATGTCACCCCATTCTCCATCCTCCAGGTGCCCCAATCTCCTGTCTGTTGGCCCAGACTCCCGCCTGCGGTCCCTGACCACAGCCATCATGCCCCGTGGGCAGAAGAGTAAGCACCGTGCTCGTGAGAAACGTCGCCAGGCCCGAGCTGAGACCCAGGGTCTTCATGATCAGGCGTCCACATCTAGGGGAGAAGAGACCACCTCCTCCTCCCCTCCTGATTCAGAGAGCGCTCCGTCAAGCTCGTCTGCTGCTGGCACCTCCAAGGGGCCTCCGGGAGCCCAAGGCACCACCAGTGCTGCTGCAGGTGCTATACGCAAAAGATCTGGTGGTGGTGGCGCAGCACGCTCGAGATCTGCAGCGCATGGCGCAGCACGCTATAGATCTGGTGTAGGTGCCAAGGGCCAAGTTCATAAAGGTGAAAATTCCTCCCAAGCCTCAGCTGCTGCTGCGAGCTCTTACACAGATATTCTGACCAGGAAGGCACAGATATTGGTGGAGTACCTGCTGTTTAAGTATAAGATGAGCGAGCTCATTGAGAGGTCTGAAATGCTGCAGGAAATCAATAGAAGGTACAGGAAACAATTCCCTGAGATCCTTAGGAGGGCCTCTGAGCGTATGGAGATGGTGTTTGGCCTGGTGCTGAAGGAAGTCAGGCCCAACAGTCACTGCTATACCCTGGTGAGCAACCTAGATCTCAGCGACAGTGAGTCTATGAGAGGTGACGGGGGGCTGCCGAAGAATGGTCTTCTGATGCCTCTGCTGGGTGTCATCTACCTGAATGGCAACCACGCCCCTGAGGAGAAGATCTGGAAGTTCCTGAATATGCTGGGCATCTATGATGGAAGAAGTCACCTCATCTTTGGAGAGCCCAGGAAGCTAATCACAGAAGATCTGGTGCGGGAAAAGTACCTGGAGTACCGGCAGGTGCCCGGCAGCGATCCCCCTCGCTATGAGTTCCTGTGCGGTCCTAAAGCGCTCACAGAAACTAGCAAGACAAAAGTCCTGCAGTTTTTGGCCAAGGTCAAGGATTCGGTCCGTCCTGCCTTGCAGCCGCAATATGAAGAGGCTTGGAGAGAGGAAGTAGAGAGCACCGGAGCCAGAGGTGCAGCCAGGGCTGGCACTTCTGCCTCAACCAGGCCTGGCACTGCTGCCTCAGCCGCTGCTGGCAGTTCTGCCTCAACCAGGCCTGGCACTGCTGCCTCAGCCGCTGCTGGCAGTTCTGCCTCAACCAGGCCTGGCACTGCTGCTTCAGCCGCTGCTGGCCGTTCTGTTTCGGCCAGGCCTGGCACTGCTGCCTCAGCCAGCGCTGGCCCTTCTGCTTTGGCCACTGCGCACCCCAGGGCCGAGTCCAGCCGCTCATCTCGCCCCTAGTGTGATCTGAAGCCCGTTGTTCACTTTGTGGCTAGAGAAGCCGGTCAACCTGTGTTCCTGATATGCATCAATAACTTGTTGTCTTTATTTCCCCCAATTTTCAGTTGTTAAAACTTTTCAACAGAAAGGTCATTTAGAGTCATGATATAAGTATATGAATAACATGGGTCACACACACTTTGCTGTTTGTCAAATTTAGGAGTCAGAATTTTGTTTTCTCCAATAAATATTGGAAATCCTCACATCACTTTTGTGATCCAGGATGAGAATAACATCACTTTAGGATGAGAGTGTCCTTAGAAATGTGAAAGACACCACACTAATAGAGGCTCAGAACATTGATACATTGTTAGGGAGAGAGCTGAAATTTCTTCAGATTTTGGCTGGCTTTACTCTCTGCTTAGTCTCCCTTTTTGTTAATGTAAAAGACACATACTTGCCTCTGCTTATGGTTTATGGTTTTCGAGAATGTTTGAGAATATAAATTATAGCAAATGATTTATTCGTGGCTCTTCTTTTACACAAACATTGAGAATCGGCTCTTAAGAAGTCTTCATGCTTGTACTGGTGATGTTTAGTCAAAAAAAGTCATGGCCTCTGTCCACTCAGTATAGTTTCTTAGAGATGCTGTCATTCTATGGAAGAGGCTGAGATACTCTCTACTTCAGGAAGAACAAGAAAGAAGCAGGGTAAAGAGGGGTTGGAGAGAACCTATTACTTTGGTTTCATTCCTAAGCGGAATTTTGGCTGATTTGGGAGGTTGGGTCTCTATTTTCCCGACTTGGAACACTGCATAGTTCCTGACATCTGATAGATTGAAAAAAAAAATCCAGCTGATGTAACATCTGAGGTCAAGATAATCATAGTAATAACTGCTGTTGCTCTGAATTTCTCAATAGAACAGGTGACGTGATAGAAGCTTTCCATAAATACTTACATTCCACCAATCTGACAAGAAAGGGCTTATCAAACTTACTTCACAGGGGAGAGCCCAAGGCTCATAGAGTTAGGGTTTGGTTTTGTGCTGAAATACATGAGGCTGGTAAATGACAGCTGGCAATAGACTCCTGCTCTACACTACTTTACCCACTCCAGTGTTGTTGCCTGGAGAATCCCAGGGACAGGGGAGCGTGGTGGGCTGCCGTCTGTGGGGTCGCACAGAGTCAGACATGACTGAAGCGACTCAGCAGTAGCAGCTACACTACTTTAGGACTCATACTGTTGTCCTCCCAACCTGAGACATACCCTTGTCTTTTTTATTCAACAAGTCCTTTTAACATTTGACATTTCCTTTTCCTTATTTATTTATTATATTTATTTGGCTGTGCTGGATCTTAGTTGCTGCACGTGTGGTCTAGTTCCCTGACCAGGGATCGAACCTGGGCCCCCTGCATTGGGAGCCTGGAGTCCTAGCCATTGGACCAGCAGGAAAGTCTCCACCCTGTATCTTTTATTTCAGTGCTTTTCTCAGTACTCCAAAATTTGTCCTAGGTGATAGAAAAGAATGCCCTCATGCTCAAGCTACTGGATCGAAATGTGTAGTCAGAGCAGTAAGAATACCAGATGTACTTAACCAAATATATGTATCCCTTATTCATTACTCATAGATAAGTGAAAGAAACAATATTCAGGGACAGTTACAAGCATGTACGTTGGCCATGTTAGATAACCTCTGAAGAGCATCCTTACAGTCTTTTCCCTGTGGAAAGTAAACCTATCAGAACAGAAATGACATGAGAATCTTCACCTGGCTGATGAGATAGATTGATCTACTTTTTTCTCCCTAAAGGACTGCCACCTGTCCTGGGACTCCCGCCTTAGACTAGAGCTTCTCCATCTCTCATCACTCCTGGGACAGGGACCCATTCTCTGTAGCACTGTAGAGCAAACATAGCTCAGGAGTTTGTAGAGACGTGGAATTTCCCCCAAAGGCCTTTAATCCAAGACACAGAAAGCAAGATGAGGGCCCTAGGTAGGAGGATTGAGGAGAGCAAGACCCAAGAATATGGGGGATGGTGGTCACTGGGACAGCACTCCCTTCTGATCTCAGACACAGAGGAATTCAGAACTGGTGGGCTTAGCCTATAAGCCTTAGCATAGCCTCACTTATTCTTCAGGCTTGTCAAACTCCCTTCACTGTGCCACTTAGGCCTGGTGACATGGTGAGTCCTACTCACTTCCTCCCAGAGGATCACATGGAGGTAAGGAACCTCATCCTGATCAAAGGGAGCAGCAGAAGCTCAGCAGAAGGATGATTTCCACGTTGTGCCAGAAGTCAAGGTAAAGACCCTGAATTCTTGAAAAGACCCCTCACCTCAAACACAGTGGGGGCAGAACATATTCCTTCCACTCCTGTTAACCTCAGAAGACCATGGTCTGTGGTGGGCCTGTGAGGCAAACTCCTCTTCTTCCTCAGGGATCAGGAAACTAGTGGCCTGGGTGGAGAAGCTTTAAGGCAAGTCAGGGAATGTTTCCAGTTGGGGAATATTTCCAGGTTCTTTCCAAGACGGTGAGGACAGCAAAGAACGTGGGAACACAAATACCAGGATGGCCACACAGTATGTTCCCTACTCTCAGCCTAGAAGGCCTCAGGCAGATTTACCAGGCCAAGGGACCCTTCAGCTCTGAGGGAGGAGTAGCAGGAAAGTTAGGGTTTGCTCAGATGGTGGTGTTCCCATGTCAACAGAAGGGGGAGTCTTGGGCTTGGCTGAGAGTCAAATCTGGGACCCTGATTTGGGCCCCTGAGAGGAACCATCTGTCATTCCCAAGGAGCTTGCCACAGCTTTCATTCTTGTGAGACTATGGGTAGGGGTGGCTAGATAAGGCCACTCTTATTTCCTCCTCCAGGCTCACAGGGAGGTATCGGTCTTACTATGAGGAGATAGGCCTCAGGTCAAGAAGGAGGGGATTCCCCAGGCCCCACCAGAAGTCAGATTGTGAAGCCCGAGTGGAGACTGAGGGGCCTACTCATCCCTGAATGGAGGGAGCAAAGGAGAGTCATGCCCTCCCCTTTGATGTCAGTTCTAGAAAGCTCAGGGGAAGACTGTCAGGCAAGGCTCTCCCTCACTTCTTTATACCAGGCCTTCTTCTTCTTCTTCTTGAATTGCTAAGTCATGTCTGACTCTCTTGTGACTCCATGGACTGTAGGCCGCCAGGCTCCTTTGTCCATGGGATATTCCAAGGAAGAATTCTAGGCTGGGTTGCCATTTCCTCCTCCAGGGCATCTTCCTGACCCAGAGACTGAGTCTGCGTCTCCTGCAGCTCCTGTATCACAGGCGGATCCTTTCCTGCTGAGCCATCAGGGAAGCCCTATATCAGGCCTAAGGGAGGTGAGATCTTCGTTGCAAAGTATAGCCACCAGTCCTGAGAAGGGAGGGGTATGGTAGGTGCCTGCCAGGCACTGTGGCAGATGCTTTACAGTTACCACCACATGCCAGCAGTCCTTCCAGACAGGGCTTGTCAAACTCCCTTCACGGTTAAAGAGCCCGAGGCACTCTCAGAGAGTTGAATGATGTGACAAACTTCTCCATGGCTGTTTAAGTGACAGGGATGGCCATAGGCCCTTGATTTGAGTTAGTCTAAAGCTCACCCTCTCACTCCTGCAAGCCTGATCTGACCTTGTGCCCTTAATTCCCTTTTTATTCTCATTACTGTGAAATGTATGAGGCATTAAGAAGAGGGACTCTCGGGTCCAACTATTAGATTGTAATACATAGCCAGAGCAATAATAATAATAACGCCAAAATAATGTGACATATGAAGAGAGGAAAAAAGAGATAGTATTTTTGCTGACAATAGGGTCATCTGTCCATACATATGAGGGTTCAGAAATCAAAAGATCTGAACGTTTTAACTTGCAGATATGCTTATAAGATCAGTAAGGGACTCAAAAACATCATCTCACAGCCATTCTTTTGTATAAAAAATATCTATTAGATCTAAAATATAAAGTTTATTTATTAGAACAGAGGTTGCCTGAGAAGTCTGGCTGAAGGAGAGAAGGGACAGGTTACCACGTTTTGTTTCCCTCCCAGGTCTCTGCCTGGGCTCCCTTACTTATGCCATGGATTTCCTATCTCTTATCACTCCTAGGACGGGGATTCCTTCTCTGCAAGGTCCGCAGTACACAAAGTACTCAGGGCCTTTCAGGGATGTGGCATTTCCCAAGAAGGCTTTAATCAAAGGGGCAAGGGCCTTTAGGAAGACACCCATGCAACTGGACTGAGGAATGCAACGCCCCAGAATATTAGGTGTAAGAAGGCTTCAGCCAGAGCTCTCAAGCCGAACATCTCTTTTCTCTGTTGTCTCAGTACAGTTGTCAGGGACGTGAGACCTTTGGTCTAAGGAGGGCAATCTCAGGTCAGAGTAGGAATTGTCAAATATATATGTGAAGCCCCTTAAAAAGAAGGGAAAGAAATAGCCACCCAGAACCACTGGGGTTCTGTAGTGTCCACTTGCTGCTGTCAGCCCTCGGAGGTCCTGAATTCCATCATGGGATGAGGTAGAGAGAGGCCTTGAGAGCTGAGAAAGACAGAGCGCTACCGCCATGGGCAGGGCACGTTCCAGAACCAAGTCTGCCAGCTCCTCCCACATAGTGACATCCAGGGAAGATCCTTCATCTTGTGGTTGAAAAGAGAAGTAAGTATTCCAAGTAATTGAGTGTCAAGGTGGATCTGAAGGGAACACATTTTATGTCTTGTTTTGTTCTTGCTTGACCTCAGTAACTGGGAGATGTATCTTTTTCTGTTTAGGGCTTTCTTTGTGGCACTATTGAAATACCCTTCTTGTAATTGAAGGTTAATTTGACTTCTGTATTTGTGTTTATGAACAAAGTATATCCCATTTATTGCTGTATTTCAGTATACGTACAAAGGTTTTTATATTGAGTCAGAAATCCTTGAATCTCCTTTTGTGGTTCAGAACAAGATGACAGGACAAGAGAATTGGGAGTTTTTTGCCAATGATAATGGACAGTGAGTGAAATTGTTCCTATTGGGAAATTAAAAAAAAAAGGTCTTGTCTGTGTGGCATCTGCAATACAGTGGAACGGGAATTCCCAGCCCCTGTTTCCCCTCAGCAACCCAGATGTTAAGAGTATATAAGTAGCAAAATAACCTTTATAGAAGGTCCAGAATCCAATTCAGAAATTGCAGTACCACAGGTAAGCATACAACTTAGATCAGCTGCACTTGAAATGGGTAAGAACAACACACACACACACACACACACACGCACTTATGGATCATGAATAGCACTATTATTCATCTATGATGAACAGTTTCTATACTAAACTGTTATCTCAGCAAATGTGATCACCAGTGGTTCACAGCTATTTCTTACTCTGTTTAGTACGATACTGTAAACTGTGAGTAACACAATAGGACTCATGTGAAGTGCCCCTAGTGGTGCTGGAAGTGCTCTCACGAAGCAGAGAAAGTCATGACATTATACAAAAAAGTTGAGTTGCTCCTTGTATACTGGTTTGATTCTGCAGTCATGGTTGCCACCATTTCAAGATGAATGAATCCAGCATAAGGACCACTGTAAGAAAAAGAAAAGGGACTTTATGAAGCCATCACTGCAGCTACACCAGCAGGTGTGAAAAACTTGTGCTTTTTGTGAAATAAGTTTTTATCTTGTATTGAAAATATAGCTTGTATGTGGGTGCAGGATTGCTATAAGCAAGGCATATCTATAGACTCGAACATGATTGAGGAAAAAGCAAAGTCATTATGACAACCTAAAGCAAAAGTGGGTGAAGGATCTAAAGCTGGAAAATTTAATGCCAGCAAAGGATGATCTGATAATTTCAGAAAGAGGTTTGACTTCAAAATATCTAAATAATAGGGGAAGCAGCTTTTGCAAACAAGAGGCAACAGGTGGTTTCCCATATGTCATTAAGAAAATCACTGGGTATTAATTTTGTATCCTGCAACTTGACCAATTCATTGATGAGCTCCAGTAGTTTTCTCGCAGCAACATGAGGCTTTTCTATGTCTAGTATCATGTCATCTGCAAACAGTGCCAGTTTCACTTCTTTTCCAACTTGGATTCCTTTTATTTCTTCTGTTCTCTGATTGCCACGGCTAAGACTTCTGAAATCATGTTGAGTAAAAGTGGAGAAAATGGACATCTTTGAAATTTTCATATTAAGTGAAGTCTGCTGCTGCTGCTAAGTCGCTTCAGTCGTGTCCGACTCTGTGCGACCCCATAGATGGCAGCCCACCAGGCTCCCCCGTCCCTGGGATTCTCCAGGCAAGAACCCTGGAGTGGGTTGCCATTTCCTTCTCTAATGCATGAAAGTGAAAAGTGAAAGTGAAGTCGCTCAGTCGTGTCCAACCCTCAGCGACCCCATGGACTGCAGCCTACCAGGCTTCTCTGTCCATGGGATTTTCCAGGCAAGAGTACTGGAGTTGGGTGCCATCGCCTTCTCCTTAAGTGAAGTCAGACAAAGACAAATATCCCATCACTCAAATGTGGTGTGCTTTTAGTGATAGATCAACACTCAAAAATGCGCAACTAATTTTGTGGCAGCAAGATACAGTGTGAAAATACTCAGTCAGGTTGAGAAGCTGATTGCGGTTTCTTAGGGATGTAGAACATCTGGCCCTTTGAACCTAAAGTTCTTCACTGACTAGCTTGTGTTTGAACATGATTCATTAAACATTTGCCTTTAATTCTGAAAAAAAAAATGTGGTGTGATAGAATTCTATTACTATACACTGTCCCATCTCTCTCTTGTGAATGGATAAACGGCACATCAGCCTGTCATCACAGGTAAGTGTTTTCTCTTAAAGTAAAAATATTTTCAGCACTTTATTATAAATATGACTGAAATAGTGTAGGATATAAAAATTTTTAGTGATCCATTCATTACTATATATGCTTTGCTTCCATGAAGCAATCCTATCAGTTACACTAGTCTACTATAAAGCAATCATATTGCTGCTTCTTCATTATCGATGCTTGAATCATTATACCTGTAACTAACTACGAATTGCTTTTCACATTATTTTTTCATTGTTGATATTTAGTGTTTTGCATCCGTAGTCTTTTTGTCATATAAGGCAATATATATATTGCCTTATTGACAATATATATAATATTGTCAATAAGGCAATTACAGACAATTCTTGCAAATGCATGCTGTAAAATTACAATATTGATAAATACAGTCCTGTGAATATATTTTCTCTTAAGATTTTCTTAATAACATTTTGTTTTCTCTAGCTTACATTATTGTAAGAATACAATAGCTAATACTTATAGCTACGTCAACTAGAAAGAAAGGAATACATCAAGGTTGTATATTGTCACCCTGCTGATTTAACTTATATGCAGAGTACGTCTTGCAAAATGCTTGGCTGGATGAAGCACAAGCTGGAATCAAGATTGCAGGGAGAAATATCAATAACCTCGGATTCGCAGATGATACCATCCTTATGGCAGAAAGCAAAGAAGAACTAAAGAGCCTCGATGAAAGTGAAAGAGAAGAGAAAAAGCTGGCTTAAAACTCAACATTCAAAAACCAAAGATCATGGCATCCGGTCCCATCACTTCATGGCGAATAGATGGAAAAACAATGGAAACGGTGAGAGACTTCATTTTGGGGGGCTTCAAGATCACTGCACATGGTGACTGCATGTGCATGTGCATGAGCAGTTGCTTTTCACTTGGTATAACGTTTCAGTTATGCAAGATGAAGCAATTCCAGAGATCTGCTGGGTAACATTGTGCCTATATTTAACATTACTGTATTGTGTGCCTAAATATTTAAGTGAGTAGATCTGATGTTAAGTGGTTTTACCACAACAATCATTTGAAAAGTTGATTGTCTTGCTCCCTCTCCAGGACAGAGTAAGATGATTAAGTGCAAGCATTTAGAGAACTCTTTTATAATGTTAGTGAGAATGTCAATGGGTGCAACCATCGTGGAAAACTGTATTGAGGTTCCTCAAAAAATTAAAAATTGAATTACCATATGATTCAGCAAGCCCACTTCTGGGTTTTTTTTTTTTTTTTTTTTTTTTTCACTTCTGGGTTTTAATCCAAAAAAACTAAAATTAGACTCTCCAAGAGATATTTTCATTCCTGTATTTGTTGCAGCATTATTCACAATAACCGATACAGGGAAGCAGCCTAAATGTCCGTTGATGTATCAATGGATAGATATATGATATATACATATCATGGAGTGTTGTGTGTGTGTGTGTGTGTGCGTCCTCAGTCACTCAGTTGTGTCTGATGCTTTGAGACCCCATGGACTGCAGCTCAGCAGGCCTCCCTGCCCTTCACTGTCTCCAAGAGTTTTCTCAAACTCATGTCCATTGAATCAGTGATGCCATCCAACCATCTCACCCTCTGCTTCCCCCTTCTCCTCCTGCCCTCAATCTTTCATTCCTAGCGTCAGGGTCTTTTCCAATGAGCCGGCTCTTCGCATCAGGTGGCTAGGGTATTGGAGTCAGATTGAGCATCAGTCCTTCCAATAAATATTCAGGGTTGATTTCCTTTAGGATGGACTGGCTTGATCTCCTTGCTGTCCAAGAGTCTCTCAAGAGTCTTCTCCAAGACCACAGTTTGAAAGCATCAGTTCTTCAGCACTCAGTCTTCTTTATGGTCCAACTCTCACATCCATATATGACTACTGGAAAAACCATAGCTTTGAGTACAGGGACCTTTGTCCGCAAACGGATATCTCCATTTTTTAATACACAGTCTCGCTTCAGAGCCTTAGGAAAACGCAGAGCCTTCAGCGAGAGGTCATTTCAAGGGAAGTTGCCTGGTGGGCTACTCCAGACAGTGGGAGTGGTGAGCACGGTCAGATCCTCAGATGGAGGGCCTCAGAGAATCCACAATCTCCTGGACTGGTGACCTTTACACTGAGTTGAGGGAGCCAGAGACCTCTCCTTAAGGACCTACTTGATTATTTTATCTTGTGTGTAATTGGGCAAATTCTAGGCAAGTTCTAGATTTTTGTTAGTACTTAAATACGTGGAAATATTCATTATTTAGATGAAAGGGTATCTGGGAGGGAAGATACTGATCAATGACAAAATTTCTAAGAACTCTGAGTTGTTTCCAACTGGGAAAGATTCTACCTCAAGCACATTCTATGTCACATCCTCTGGCGTGAATGTTACATGATTTTCTTTGCTAGGCAACATTTAGTTCACTGAGATTTTCTTTGCCTAGGAGTTTTGGTAATGTGCTGGGGTTCAGGGGGCTAGTGAAACAGCATATGAAACAACTGACCAGCTTAAACTGGTTTGACCTTCTCAAATAGATTGTTGATTAATCACACCTTGAGTCATTTTACAAGGAAAGAACTGCATGTGTCCAAGAAGGAACACATGACCTCAATATGACCCCGGAGCCAAGCTCTTCAGTCTGCAAAACTCAGAGAAGAGAAATATTGCCCCCGGCCATTTACAAAGTGAGACCTCCTTCAATGAGGAAAACCTGGCTTCCTGTAACCTAAGTAGCGAAAAGGGACTAATTGAAGACTAGCCAATTAGCTTCCAAGTTAGAAATTCCCCTGACCCCTTAGATTGCACCCAGGCTCCTGGGTTGAACAGAGATTTGATACCTTGCGTCCTGCATTTGTAGGCCTTGCAGTAAAGCTCTTTTCTCTAAAACTCTTGCCATAAGTGTTGACTTCTCTGAGCATCGGGCAGTGAGCCCATGTTCCGTGAGTTTGGGCAGCCTTGTTGAGGTTTAGGACTTGTGACCATCTGCTTGATGCACTGTAGCCCCTGGTGGGCCTTCAACACCAACCCTGAGTGTCACCTATACTGAGTTTGTCTAGAGAGTTGGCTCTCAGGTTCCTGTTTGCTAGCCATGGCACTCTGGGCTCCTCTGGCTTCTGGGGCTCCTTTCACTTTTAAGGAAGGAAACAGCTCCTGGATCAGACATCTTTGGGGTGAGTAAACTCCTTAAAATATGCCTGTTACTAAATGTGCTATATGAAGTTAGAATGTGCCTGTAGTCTAATAATCTCATCAGGACTATGTGTTAAGAGAGGATGAGATGGTTGGATGGCATCACTGACTCAGTGGGCATGAGTTTGAGCAAACCTGAGGAGAAAGTGAAGGACAGGGAAGCCTTGTATACTGCAGTCCATTTGGTTGCACAGAGTCAGATGTGATGAATTGATTGAAGAACGACAATACCACTGTGGGTTAGAGTCCCACCTAGGAGAGTTTCTTCTGTCTGATTCGAATCCTAAGGCTACAGTCCTGGGTTAAAGACCCAACCTAAGAGGACAATGTCAGAGGTTAGCGCTACTGAGGTGCTCAAATGATTGGGTTAGAGCTCTGAACACTGGCTTAAGGTTCCAGGCCTTTGGATTTAATTGCCTATGTTTGTCTGTGTCTGACTGTTTTATGTGTTGGGATTGGCTAGTAGGAGTTGGCTATGGGATGAATGTGGTGAGACTTCATGCAACCTGTAATTAATGAGGGTCCTCTGAATCGGGAGATAAAACACCTTGCTCCTGGACTGGAAACCTTGCTGTATGGAGGTGATGGGGGTTTTCCCCTTTGCCTAAGGTGACAGCACAGAGGTATTGTTACAGATGGATATTCTTTTAAAAAAAATTATTGGAGATTTGTTGATTTACAATCTTGTGTTATTTTCAGGTGTACAGCAAAGTGATTCAGTTACACATATATTCAATCTTTTCCAGATTCTTTTCCCATATAGGCTATTATAGAATATTGAGTATAGGAGGTTCTGTTCAGTTATCTATTTTCTATATTGGTTGTATGTGTATGTTCATCTCAAGCTTCTAATGTATCCTTGCCCAGAAAGTTCTCCTTTGGTAACCCTAAGTCTGTTTCAAATTTTGCGAGTCTGTTTCTGTTTTGTAAATAAGTCCATTTGTGTCATTTTAAAAAATTAGATTTACCTATGAGCAATATACTACAGTATTTGTCTTTGACTTACTCAGACAATCTCTAGGTCCATCCATGTTGCTGAAAATGGCATTCTTTCATTCTTTCTTATGGCTGAGTATTCTTCCATTGTATTTATGTATCACATCTTTTTCATGTGTTGATGGACCTTTAGGTTGTTTCCATGTCTTGGCTCTTGTAAACAGTGCTGCAAGGAACATGGGGGTGCTTGTTCCTATTCAAATTATGGTTTTCTTCAGATATATGCCCAGGTATTCTATTTTTAAAAAATTATTGGAGTATAGTTTTACAATGTTGTGTTAGTTTTAGGCATATAGCAAAGTAATGCTGTTACACACACACACACACACGTATAAATTCATTTTCAGTTTCTATTCTCATATAGGTTATCTCAGAATATTGATTAGAGTTCCCTGTGCTATGCAGGAGGTCCTTATTGGTTATATATTTTATATATAGGGGTGTGTGTACATTGATCTCAAGCTCCTGATATATCCCTCCCTCACTACATTTCCCCTTTAGTACCCATAAGTTCGTTTTCAGGATCAGTAAGTTTTCTGTTTTGTATTAAGTTCATTTTATCACTTTTTAAAATTAGATTCCACATATGAAGGATATATTTGTCTTTGACTTACTTCACTTAGTATGACAATCCCTAGGTCCATCCATGTTGCTGCAAATGGCATTCTTTCCTATGGCTGAGTAATATTCCTTTGTATTTCTGGACCACATGTTTATCTACTCCTCTGTTGATGGACATTTATGTTGCTCCCATGTCTTGGGTATTGTAAATATTTCTGCAATTTACATTGGGGTGTTTCTTCCATTTTCAAATTATGATTTTTCTCAGGCTATATGCTCAGGAGTCAGATTGCTGGATATTATGGTAGTATGATTTTTCTATTGCGTTTTACTGAGTATAATTAATTTAAAATGTTGCGTTAGTTTCAGGTATATAACAGAGTGATTCAGTTATACATACACATATTCACTCATTTTCAGACTCTTTTGTCATACAGATTACTACAGATTATTGAGTACAGTTCCCTGTGTTATACAGTAGGCACTTTGGGGTTATTGCTATTATATATATTAGTTGTAGATGTGGGCTTCCCAAGTAGCACAGTGGTAAAGAATCACCTGCCAATGCAGGAGACACAAGAGAAGTGGGTTCAGTCCCTGGGTCAGGAAGATCCCCTAGAGCAGGAAATCGAAACTCACTGCAGTATTCTGACCTGGAAAATTCCATGGATGGAGGGTCCTGGTGGACTACAGTCCATGGAGTCACGAAGAGTCAGACACAACAGTCGTGTATGTTTATCTCAGGCTCCTAAAGTATCCCTCCCCCAACATTTCTCCAGTGGTAATCATAAGCTTGTTTTTGATATCCATAAGTCGGTTTGTATTTTGTAAATGAGTTTATTTGTGAAGTGAAATGAAAGTCGCTGTCTTATCTGACTCTTTGCGACCCCATGGCCTATACAGTCCATGGAGTTCTCCAGGCCAGGATACTGGAGTGGGTAGCCGTTCCCTTCTCCAGGGGGTCTTCCCAACCCCGGGATCAAAGCCAGGTCTCCCACATTGCAGGTAGATTTTTTACCAGCTGAGCCACCAGGGAAGCAAGTTCATTTGTGTCCTTTTTTAAAAATTAGGTTCCGCTTACGAGTGATAACATATGTTATTTGTCTTCCTCTGTCTTACTTTACTTAGTATGACATTCCCTAGGTCCATCCATGTTGCTGCACATATCATTAATTAATTCTTTTTATGGCTGAATAATATTCCACTGTATATATTTACGACATTTGCTTTATTCATTCCTCTGTTGATAGACATTTAGGTTACTTCCATATCTTCGCTGCGATTCATGGGGTCGCAAAGAGCCGGACACGACTGAGCTACTGAACTGAACTGAACTGATATCTTCGCTAATGTAAATAGTGCTGCAATGAAGATTGGAGTGCATGTATATTTATGAATCATGGTTTTCTCTGGATATGTACCAAGAGTGGGATTGGTAAATCATATGGTAACTCTATTTTTTGTTTTTCAAGGAACTTCCATAATGTTCTCCGTAGTGACTGTGTCAATTTGCGTTCCCACTGAGAGTGCAACAGTGTTCCCTTTTTTCCACACTCCATCGTTTGTTGTTTGCAGATTTTGGGTTGATGACCATTCTGGCTGGTGTGAGGTGATACCTCATTGTACTTTTCATTTGCATTTTTCCCATAATTAGTGATGGTGAGCATCTTTTCATAGGCTTTTTGGTCATCTGTATGTCTTCTTTGAAGGAATGTTTGTTTATACACTCTGCCTTCTTTTTTATGGGATTGTTTATTTGACACAGAGGTGCATGAGCTATTTATATATTTTGGAGATTATTGTGCTGTTGTTTGCAAATATTTCCTCTCATTCTGTGAGTTGTCTTTTTGTTTTTGGTTTCTTTTGCTGTGTGGAAGCTTTTGACTTTCATTAAAGGTCACCTGTTTGTTTTTATTTTTATTTTAATTACTCCAGGAGGTGGATCAAAAACCATTTTACTAAAAGAAAAAAATACTGCTGCAACTTATGTCAAACAGTGAGTGTTCTTCCTAGGTTTTCCTCTGAGGGTTTTATAGAATCTGGGTTTACATTTCGGTCTTTGATCCATTTTGAGTTTATTTTTGTGTATAGTGTTAGAGAATGTTCTAAATTCATTATTTTACATGTAACTGTCCAGTTTTCAAGGCACCACTTATTGAAGAGACTGTCTATTTTGGTTCGCTAGTATTTTGTTCAGGATTTTTCCATCTGTGTTCTTCAGTGATATTGGCCTGTCATTTTCTTTTCTTTTCTTTTCTTTTCGTGTGTGCTTCTCTATCTGGTTTTGCTCTCAGCGTGATGGTGGCCTCATAGAATGAGCTTGAGAGTGTTCCTCCCTCTGTATTTTTTTTTTTTTGGAAGAGGTTGATAGAATCTCTAATTGTTTGATAGAATTACCCGAGAAGCCACCTGGTCCTGGACATTTTATTGGAAAATTTTAAATCACTGTTTCAGTACTTGTGATCCATCTACTCACGTTCTCTATTTCTTCCTTGGTTAGTCTTGAAAGGCTGTACCTCTCAAAGAATCTGTGCATTTCTTCTAGATTGTTCATTTTATTTGCATATGGTTGTTTGTAGTAGTCTCTTATGATATTTGGAGTTCCACACGAGTGTATTCTTAATGAAACCAGCCCTGATTACCTTGTTGTGGTATGAGCATAAATGTAAGATGAGGGAGTATAAAGCAGGAAATGTCCCCCACACACACACCACACAGAAAAATGCACCCTAATCTGGCTAAGGAATTTCATACAATAGAGCACATTCTGGTGTTTCCTCACTAAAGAGTATAATCCTATTCTGTATCAGCAGGGAGGTCGTACTGAACTACTTTTATATATTTGTGCATGTGTGATGTTAAAAATGAAATTTTACCAGGAAAAATAGCCATTGGTTGTGGTCTTAAAGGCCATGGGGTACATAGAGGCCTTGGAGTGAATGTATTTCCCCTGGAAATTGCCCAGACATCTAGATTTGCTTGTCGGTGATCTCTGCTGGAGGGGTAAAGTATTTTGGTCATCTACCAGACAGATTAAACCCCAGCATGCTCAGAAAGGAAGTGAGGAAATCGGTGTTTGAATGTGTGTGCTCCTGAATTGCTCTCTGAAAGTCAGCTCTGCCTGAGTCTAAGACAGCTTCCTCTTTCACTTTCTTCAATGTGATGCAATCACTCACTAGGTAAGTTTTTCTACGTGGAGACTGAGACAGAGCCTGAACTTCTATAGGACCCTCTTCAGTAGACAAGCATGCCCTCAGCACATGGCCAGGCAGAAACATTAGGAGCCTGTGACCAAATGGGCTCCAGTCTTGGAACTGGTGGGACAGATATCTTGGAAGCTAGGTAGCATGCGTGCCTTTCGAGCTACAGTTTGACAACCACATATAATAAGGGAAAACATTTCAGGGTTTTTTAAGTGAATCCTCAGATCCAAGCTGGTCACCTTGAGACTGTCCATTCTTCTCAGTGGTTTCTCCAGGGAACTCATACAGCCAATGCTTTCCAGAAACCAAACTAGGAGATGGAATTGGGTCCTAAATTAAGGGGCGATGCCTCAAGTTTGCCCATTTTTCTCCCTAGAGAGGAACTAAGCGCTCTGAGCCACAGATAGAGAAGCCCTGAAGGCTTTCC
This sequence comes from Bubalus bubalis, assembly GCF_019923935.1. Lineage (NCBI taxonomy): Eukaryota > Metazoa > Chordata > Mammalia > Artiodactyla > Bovidae > Bubalus > Bubalus bubalis. The sequence continues at coordinate 29,456,487 of NC_059181.1, forward strand.
TACAGCTCCCATGAATGCAAGGGCTTTCCAGGGAGACCTCAAGTTCCTGATAAGAGTGCTGGTTGATGTCCACTTCAATCCATGAAGGCTGGGAAGAGGCAGCAAGCATTGTTTAAAGACAGTAGATCCAGGCTCTGTTTGCTGGCCAAATGTAAACTATTTTGAGCACTACAGTGGGAGAAATTGGTCAGTCAACTGCAGAGCTCAGTTTGGGCTGAGGAGTGGCCAGGAAGAGCCAAGACAGATGACCCAATAGTAATAAATTCCATCCAGGCACCAAAACGCCAAACTTCAAGCAATAGCCTGAAAAGACATGTGAAGGAAAAAAAGCCTTTGATAATCACCTTTCTTAAATACCAATTAATCCAACCTTGTCAGTGCATAAGTAACACTCCAGTCCTGGAGGTACAAAACTCTGGGACCTGGGATTATCATTTTCTACAGAATTTGAGACTCATTAACCAAATTGAGGATGATTTCCCACAAGCTTGAAGAATGTACAAAGAGAAATGGGGGGATTGAAGCATAAAGCATTGACCAGTTTAAAGTGGTTTTGCCTCCTTAAAACAGGTTGTTGATTAATCAAACCTTGAGTTATTTTTAGAGGCAGCACTATGCATGTGCCAAAAAGGAACCTATGTTTCCAGGATGACTGCAGAACCAAGAGGGTTCAGTCTGTGAAACTCTGAGAGTAGGAATGTTGCCAGGGAAGAACTGTATGAAGTCCTTCAATACGGAAAATCTGGCTTCTAGCAGCATGAATAGCTTGCTGCTGCTGCTGCTAAGTCGCTTCAGTCATGTCCGACTCTGTGCGACCCCATAGACGGCAGCCCACCAGGCTCCTCTGTCCCTGGGATTCTCCAGGCAAGAATACTGGAGTGGGTTGCCATTTCCTTCTCCGATGCATGAAAGTGAAAAGTGGAAGTGCAGTTGCACAGTCGTGCCCGACTCTTAGTGACCCCATGGATTGCAGCCTACCAGGCTCCTCCGTCCGTGGGATTTTCCAGGCAAGAGTACTGGAGTGGGGTGCCATCGCCTTCTCCGATGAATAGCTTACATGAACTAATTTAAGACTAGCCAATTAGCTTCCAAGTTTGCAGTTCCCCTAAACCCTTTCATTTTACCTAAAACTCTGGATTGAGGAGACAGATTTCAGAGCCCCACTTCCTGTCTTCTTGCTCCTCCACCTTGGATTAAAGTTTGTCTCTCAAAAGCCTGTTCCATAGTATTGGCTTCTAGGTGCATCGGGCAGTGAGCCCTTGCTGGGGAACACTAGTAACTGATAGGCCTGGAATTAGATTCCTCTCTGAATTCCTCTAGATCCGATGCTGTTATACTCCTCTTGCCCTAAAGCAGGGCTTGTGTTCCTTAACACTCAAATGTATCTTGGGATAAAAGCAAGGACTCGGGATATATTCCAATACACTTCTTCAGGCACAAAGCCTTGAAGGCTATATCAATAAATGACAGGAATAAAGAAGAGAAACAGATGATAGTGACAGTAAGATCGTCTCTCTGTGCAGTGTCTAATAACCTCAATAAGAATAGCACAAAACCATCTTGGATGGCTTTTTTCCTTTAGAATTGTACTCATATCTCAGATATCGTGACTTGGGTTGTAGATCACTGTAGTAAAGTGAAAATTGCCATAGAGTAAATCATTAGGAATTTGGGGGGTTCCCAGTGCTTATAAAAGTTTTTAATCCTATTGTACACTTACTAGAAGATGTCTAAGAAATGCACATAACTTAATTACAAGTGTGTTACAATAGTAACAAAGACAACTGATCAGAGCACCATAAGAAATAAAATAAGGAAAGAGTTTAAAATATTTAAAGAATTAACAATATATGGAACAGGGACCCCAAGTGAATACATGATGTTGGGAAAATGATGCCATAGACGTGTTCAATGCATGGTTTACCATAAACTTTCAGTTTGTAACGAAACACAGTATTTGTGACGCATGATTACATGCAGTACAATGTTTGAAAAATATGCCTGTCAATCAATTAAAACAAGTCATGAAAAGAGACTGACTCTGGCTTTTGAAAAGAATGGAGCAGCATTTTTCTCAGGGAACACACCCCATTTTGCCCCTTGCCTTCTGTGTTATTTTACCCATCTCAGATCAAGTCTGGGACATGAAACTGTAAGGTTTGCATTAGGGACACTGCTCAAGAGTTTGCTTGGATGTGGTGTTCCCCAGGAATCTTTTAATCCAAGAGAGAGCCAAATATGGGCCCCCATAAGTGGGGACTGGAGAGACAACCACCATAAAATACAGGTCATTCAGAGACCTGCCCAAACTTTCTCTCAGGTCTAAAATGCCCAGACAGGACATTCCCTCTTATAAGCCTTGTAGTTCTCTGTGAGGTCAAAGTCTCATTCTAAGAAGAATGGCCTCAGTTCAGTAGAGGGAGAATCTCAGGTTGGAGAGTCAGGTCCCAGGACTGGCCAGGACCATGGTGAGGTCCCTGAGTGAAGAAAGAAGTATCACTAGACCCACAAATGAGGAGGCTTTACATACCCCTGCCCCTATTCCTAACCTCAGAGGCTCCAGGCAGAGTTATAGGGATGAGAAGCCTCTTCATTTCTGTCTGGTCTCAGCGAGGGAATGGATGGAACCCCAGTTCCTAGGAGGGTGGCATCTTGGCCATCACCACTGGGAAGATGAGGACCATCAGTGCTGATGAGAGGGTCTCGCCCACCAAGGAGGAAGGCTCATGGAGTGGGGCTCCCCCTGTCAAGGAGAGATGCACAGAGAAGTGCCCTGATTCCCCACTAGGGACTCGGAGAGGTGAGGGCTTCGTTTGGGGGCAGGAGGACTCAAGTCCTCAGTGCGAAGGGTCCTGGGCTCTGACAGACGGCATGGTGAGGAACCTAAGGGATGACCCAGGGACTGCTGAACACTGAATGACGGGTCCCCACAGAGCCCCACCCCTTCCATCATCCCTCAGAGATCATGCACAGGGCAGCCATAGCCAGAAGTGTCTCTGTAAAACTTCCGTGCTGGTTGCGAAGAGCTCGGATTGATGTTCAGCGTGTTCGTGTGGCTAAGAGTGGATTCCCAGAACTGATCTGTAGGCAAGGTGAGGACCTGAATGTGGACTCCAGGGACCATTCCCCCGTCCTGTAACAAAGATAACTCCCAAGGTCTCATCTCTGTGATCGGCAGGGGAAGGTTCCTACAACTCTCTTAGGCCGATTTCTTCGGTATATCTTGATCTAAGACATTCTGTAAGATAAGCGATTACTTGATTCTGTAAATGAAGGAAACCTAGGCCCTAACTCCAGTCACCGGGAGAGCGCCGAGTGCGAACGAGGCATGGGGCAGTAAAGATGGCGACACAAAGCGTCACCCATGCACTCATTTCCCGGACTTATCCCCTGCCGAACTCTAAGAGGTGAACTCTGTTTGGAGGCTTGTGGACACAGTTCGGAAAAGGGAGGAGTGTCAGACTCTGAGAGATACGAAGAAGGAGACTCTGAATGAGGACTGTAGAACACCCTGCCAGGCTTCTTCCCCCTCCCCCAACCCCACCTCTTCTGTCAGCTATCAGAGATCCTGGGTATCACAGCTTTGAGAGGTGAGGAAGAGAGGGCCCAAGCCAGCGGATGTCCCAGTGTTCCTCCAGCAATTCTTCCCACACCTAATGAAGCTGAGCCAAATTCTGTACTTTGTGGCTGAAGATAGCATTCAGTGTTCTATATGTAGTATAGAACTGGGCATCCCAGAGGGTGCACAGTGTATAATTCCTTGGGGTTTGTGTTCTGTATGAGGAATTTAGAGATAAATCTGTGTTTTTATGTTCTTGCTACTTTTAAAAGGTTGCTCCTCAAAGCTTATAATCTAAGTGTACCAATGATATGAGTCACACTGTTGTTTATCTGTCTTAAGGATAACAGTTTTTCTGTTGTGTAAAACAAATGGGAAAGCTTCACTCTTATTTAGTCAGCTGGTGCAAGATAACCTGGCATTTCAATATGTTATTTCCTTGGCAATATGAAAAAATTAAGCAGTGCAATATGTGGGATCAAGAAATAGAGGGAAAGTAAGATGGATGGTATTTTGTTTCCCCATCTTTTGTAGTCTGTGTTTTACAGAATTATAAGTGACCATGTATGCTTCGCTAATTCAAAAATGTAAAATTAAATTCTAAGAAATTC
>NC_059181.1:29460756-29505102 GCF_019923935.1 Bubalus bubalis
TCTAGGTCCATCATGTTGCAGATTGGCGGTTGCACAAGAAGGGGTTGGAGGATGGGTGAAATGGGTGTAAATGACCAAATGGCATAAACATTCACAACTTTCACTTACAAAATAATAAGCCCTAGTGTTCTTTCCTGGAGAATCCCAGGGACGGGGGAGGCCTGGTGGGGCTGCCGTCTATGGGGTCACACAGAGTCAGACACGACTGAAGCGACGTAGCAGGCCAACAGCAGCAGGATATAATGTACAGCATCGTGACTGTAGTAATCATTGCTCTTGTTAGTCGCAAGTGATTTCCTACTCTCTGCAACCCCATGGATTGTAGCTTGTCAGCCCTCTGTCTAGGGAATTTTCCATGCAAGAATACTGGATTGGGTTGCCGTGTCCTCCTCCAGGGCCTCTTCCCAACCCAGGAATTGAACCCACATCTCCTGCCTCAACAGGCAGATTGTTACCCTGAGCCACCAGGAGAACATAGTTAATAATATTGTATTGTATATGTGAAAGTTCCTGAGAGATATATGTTTTTAAAGCGAGCTATAGTTGTTGTGGCTTCCCTGGTGGCTCAGATGGCAAAGAATCTGCCAATGTAGGAGACCTGGGTTGATCACTTAGGCAGGAGATCCCTGTTGAAGGGAATGGTTACCCACTCCAGTGGGTAATTCTACTTGGAGAACTCCATCGATAGAGGAGCCTGGCGGGCTACCCTTAGGGTCAAAAAGAGTTGAACAAGACTGGCAACTAGCACTTTCAGTTTATTCATAGCTGATGTACAATATTCTATGTCAGGGACACAACAAGTGATTACAATTTGTAAATGCTATGTCCATTTATAGTTGTTATACAATTTTGGCTATATCCCCTTTGTTTTGCAATAATCCTTATAGCTTATCTATTTATACATATGAGTTGCACCTCTCAATCTTCTATCCCTGCCCTTACCCTCCCCCTTGCGCTCTCCCCTGGTAAACACTACTAGCTTGTTCTCTGTATCTGTCAGTCTGCTCATCTCCCTAGTCGTTTATTTTGTAACTCTCCATATAAATGGTATTATACAGCATTGTCTTCCTCTCTCTCAAATATTTCAGTTAACATAATGCCTTCCAATCAATCCGTTCTTGAAAATGGCAAAGTTCATTCTTTTTATGATGAGTAATATTCCATTGTGTATGTGTGGATCTTTTCTTTCTTTTTTTTTTTTAATTTTATTTTATTTTTAAACTGAACACTGTATTAGTTTTGCCAAACATCAAACGAATCGCCACAGGTATCATGTGCTCCCCATCCTGAACCTCCTCCTCCTCCCTCCCCACACCATCTCTCTGGGTTGTCCCAGTGCACCAGCCCGCATCCAGTATCGTGCATTGAACCTGGACTGGCAACTCGTTTCATATTGATTACACATGTTTGTGTGGATCTTTTCAAATTAGTGGTATTTTTTTCATTTTAGCAGCAATAAAGTAAGTTGAGCACTGAAGATTGATGCTTTTGAACTGTGTGTTGGGAGAAGACTCTTGAGAGTCCCTTGGACTGCAAGGAGATCCAACCAGTCCATTCTGAGGAGATCGCCCTGGGATTTCTTGGGGAGTGATGCTAAAGCTGAAACTCCACTACTTGGCCACCTCGTGCGAGAGTTGACTCATTGGAAAAGACTCTGAGGCTGGGAGGATTGGGGGCGGAGGAGAAGGACGAGGACAGAGGATGAGATGGCTGGATGGCATCACCGACTCGATGGATGTGAGTTTGAGTGAACTGCGGGAGTTGGTGATGGACAGGGAGGCCTGGCATGCTACAATCATGGGGTCGCAAAGAGTTGGACATGACTTAGCAGCTGAACTGAATCACGTTTATTCAAGCTTTAATGCAGGGTTATTCTGACTTTAAGGTAACATCACATGGATACTTCTGAGTACATTCTGAAAAATTCTTTTCTACTTATTTCTGTTTTATAGATCTATGCAACTCTGGCACTGGGGAGGCTATCTCTGGGTTCTGATCATGTAGCAGTGAATAAATGGCCGGAAATTCAGAAATCATGAAAGCAAGAGACCACAGTGATCTTAGAGTAGTGAACTGAGTGTTGCCATTAGTGTTCATGTCTGGATGACAAATTCTGTTGCAAAAGCACCCTTAGGTAGTGTGAACAGGTAGTTTTTAGGGAAATGAATTGTAAGAGAGAATACACTGCCTCAACAGGGTCTGCCACTCTTTTTCGTAATTGTGGTTTGCCAATGAAATGTATCATCCCCAACTGGACCTGTAGAATATTGTGCTGGAGGGTCCCTGGCCACCTCACTAAGTTCCTTATTAATCAATTTCAGGGCCACAGTCTGCATTTTGTCTGACTCCTCACTGTCTCAGTGTGTGCTCAAAGGTCCAGCCAAAACTCCTGATTATCTGGTGGCTGGGAAGGACTATCTCTTCATCTCATACTGGCTCTGCCAGTCACAGGTGCCTTCTTAATAAACAGGAAGGTTGGACTGGGGTGGGGTCACTGGCAGAGAGTAGATGAGGCTGGAGGGAAGGGGCGACGAGCAGTGGAAACCCTTAGACTCAGAAAAGCATCAGGTACCTTACGGAGACCATCCAAATTAGTGGGTTATTTTTTTTTTTTTCAGATATACACCCGGGAGTGCGAATGCTGGGTCATGTGTTAGTTCTGGTTTTAGATTTTGAGGACCCTCCTTACTGTTATCCATGGTGGCTGCACCAATTGACATTCCCAACAACAGTGTACAAATCATGTCCACATGCTCACCAACATTTGTTACTTCTGTTCCTTTTGGCTTAGAGCCCTTCTGATAGGCATAAGATAATACCTCATTGTGGTTTACATTTGCATTCATTTGACGATTAACGATGTTGAACATCTTTTCATGTGCCTCTTACCAGCTGTATGTCTTCTTTAGAAAACTGTGTATTTAAGTCTTCTGCCCATCTTTTTCTTGATTTTTTTTTAAACTGTTATATCAACTGTTTATATATTTTGGATATTAACCCCTTATTGGTTACATCATTGGCAAATATTTTGTCCCATATAGTAGGTTGGCTTTTCATATTGTTGATGGTTTCCTTTGCTGTCCAAAAGCTTTTAACTTTAATTTGCTTATATTTCCCTAGCTTTAGGAGACAGATATAAAAAACTGTTGTTATGATTTATGTCAAAGGGTGTTCTGCACATATTATCTTCTAAGAAGAGTTTTATGGTTTCCACTCTTATAGCTAGGTCTTTAATCCCTTTTCAGTTTACTTTTGTATATAGTGTTAGAGAATATACTGATCTCATTCTTTGAGAGCTACATGTCAAAGAATGAGATTAGAGCGTAAATACAATTTGGTAATGTCAGAAAATTAAATGTGCTTTTACATTTGAGCCAGTAATTCAGTGTTTTCAGAAATTAACTCTGAAGAGACATCCACGAACACATGAAAATACGAAAATGCCTGTGCCCATGTTAATTGAGGGAACATGATATATCCACAGAGTAGAGTACTACGAAGCTATAAAAAGGAATGAGTACAATTTTGTAAAGTAATCTGGAGTGCTTCCATGATAGATAGAGATATATAAAAGAATGTGGGAGTTTGGGGCTAATGTCAATGATACCAAGTCCAGTGCCTTCCCATTCTGGTATGAGGAGGCTTTGAGAGCTGAAGAAGAGAGAGCCAGAGCCAGAGCTGCAGCCAGGGCTCCTATGGTGCCAGGGCCAGTGCACTTTCTGGAGCATGTCCAAATTTCCTCCCACCCCTAGTGAAGTCTGAGCAGATACTTCACATTGCATTTCAAGAAAGCAGGCAATCTTCCCACTAGCGGAGGGCCATGGTGGGGCTCATGGAAATTCAGCATATAACGTATTTGTGTTCCTATATAATATGCACAAATTGGAAGTTTTTCTTTTCTCTGTTTTTAAATGTTGTTCCCTTTAATTAAAGATGTGTTTGGCTTCAAAGTCCAAGTATACTAATGGCACAGCTCCCACATGTACTGCATATTATCAAGTCGAAAAATAAGAAATTTGTTATTGCATAGCACAGACTGAAATCCTTGAATCATTTCTTGTCACTCGGAACAAGATAACATGATATTGGAATATGGATTTTTTTGTGAAAATGGTAATTTTTCCACAGTGAAGTCTGTGATTATCAGATACAGAAAAAAGTCTTAAGAGGCATTCACTTCTTCGTTTGTTTTATTTGCTTTAGTCTTTCTTTGTAAAATTGAAGTTTATTTACCTGGATTGGCTTCGCTTATTTAAGACTGTGGGAGAAGTGAAATCCCAGTAAATTGCTTTCTTGCACACTTGCACTGTAATTGTTCAGATATCAATTTAGCATCTGCTCTTTGGAAGGCTTCTGGGTGGTTTTGGGGATGCTAAGAAATATAAACTCAACCCCATAAATTCTAGAGTCTAAGAGCAGCATTCATATAAAGTAGCTGGTGAACTGAGATCTAGGGGCCCAATAAAAATGAGGTGTAAGGAGGTGAGGGGATTGAGGGCTTCCTCATGAGGAGTCTAGTGTAAATACACTGAGGCAAGGCACTTGGAGACTTTAGGACAATAAAAGTCCGGCAGTGGAAGGTAGTTTTAAGTTAGGCTCCAGGGCGAGCCCACCAGGGAGGCTGTGGAAACACTGAATAGGGGTCAGACCCTCAGATGGCGGGTCTCAAAGTTGAGAGACTTAAGCCTGGAATGGAAAACTACCCTGAACAATTGCTTTGGAATTAGCTGCCATGTCTGCAGGCTCTTTAGTTGTGGCATGTGAGATTTTTAGTTGTGGCACATGAACTCTTGGTTGTGACATGTGGGATCCAATTACCTGACCAGGGATTGAACCCAGGCCCCCTGCATTGGGAGCACAGAGTCTTAACCACTCAACCAACAGCAGGAGGGTACTGAAAGTAAAGATTTTTAAACTACCCTAAATCTGGTGGCTCAGATGGTAAAAAATCTGCCTGCAATGCGGGAGACCTGAGTTCAATCACTGGGTTGGGGAGATCCCCTGGAGGAGGGCAACCCACTCCAATATTCTTGCCTGGAGAATCCCCATGGACACAGGAGCCTGGCAGGCTGCAGTCCATGGTGTTGTAAAGTGTCAGATATGACTGAGCAAATAAGCAGACACCCTAATCTGGCTGAAGAGAAGGAATATATCAGCTCCTTTTCTCTGACAGCATAACATCTTTCCCGAGTTCCTTGATTTCTACTGCATGTTCCTAATCTTAGATTACTTTTGGGACCAAGACCTGTTTTCTCCAAATTTGCTAGAGGTTAACTGTTCAATGTCTGTAGGAATATGCATTTCCCAAGAAGCCTTTAATCAAGTGACAGATGCTGATATGGGAACCTCCATGAAGGAGGACTGAGGAGACAATCACCACTGAATATAGTGGTCATCCAAAGACTAAGAAGTGGAATGTTAGATGAGTAGAAGGCAGAGACCCAGGTTGTAGTAGATGTAGTATGTTGAGCAAAAGGAATCCGAAAGGACTAGAGTTGCATCCCCACTGTCTGTTCTCAGAGGCCCTGATGGACTACGATCACATGAGGATCACCCTGACTTCCCACTTGGAATTCTCAGGAGACTAGGACCTTGACGTAGGACAAGCAGCTTCATAAACCAGAGAGTGGAGTTACAGGATTCGTCATGAGTCAATGTGAGGACCTGAAAGTGAACTCATGGTAGCACACACTATAAAAGGAGGCCCTGGAAAATCACTGATGCTGTGGTCCCCAGGAAGCGCTGGGCACAGATGTCAGGTTGATTTCAGTCTGGAAAGTCTCAGCGAGGTGAGGCCTTTGTCTAATAGGATCAGCCTGTTTCGCAGAGGGACGGACCTGAACCCAAGGAGGACGACACATACGATGCTGAGTGTTAGACAGGACCCCTGGAGAGGGATCCAAACACATTTCTGTAAATTCTTAGCCCTGAGAGACCCAGAAGAGCTACTTCTGAGTGGTCCCCTCATTCAACCTGTGTGATCTTAGGGAGGACAGGGCCTCCTCTAGCAGAATCGGACCCCAGATCTGCAGAGGGGGGCATCTTGACCATAACCGGACTTAAGGTGAGGACTATCAGTGCTAGTGAGAGGGTCTCTCCCCCTACGAGGGAGGCTCACTGAGTGGCGCCCCCTCCTGATAAGCAGAGATGCTCAGAGCAGCACCCTGACTCCCAACACTAGGGACTTGGGAAGGCGAGGGCTTCGTTTGGGAGCTGGAGAACTCGAGTTCGTAGAAGGAGGTGTCCTGGGCTCTGATAACACTGCACAAGGAGGACCCAGGGACGGATGAATATTGAGCTACCGGGTTTCTGTAGCACCCCGCCCCTGCCCCCTGCCCCTGCCCCGCCCCTAGGAGACCCCACGTACGAACGTATGCAGGACTCCTCTTTTCCGCTTTCGAGGCGAGGAGCGCGACTGGTAGCTGCAGCGTCTGTTCAGCGGAGATTGTGTACTGGACTGGTCCGGAGCCAAGGTGAGGACCTGAATGTAGCTGAAGTGAATTTCCCAACCCCTCCCTGTAAGAAAAGTGACCCAACCGCATCCCACCCCTGCAATCTACAGTGTAACATGCCCTGTCCCGAGTTGCGGGCCGAGGAGCCATCTTGTTGCCACGTGGAGGGTCGGTGGCGGCTCGGGCTGCTTTGTTGAAAGAGGATGGATTCTTTATGCGTTGGAAGTGGTATTTGCCCTCAACAGGTGAAAAGATGGGGCTTTCAGCGCTCACAGGGCTATCTCCTTCCAAAGTGGTGGCTGCACAGAAGTCATTCCTGCAACCAATGCTGCAGTGCCACACAGTAGTGGCCCCCAATCTTTTTGGCACCAGGGGATCGGTTTCTTGGAAGACAATTTTTGCATGGGGTGGGGTGCAGTGTGGGATGGGGTGTGATGCGGTGGACAAAGGAGGGTGGGGTGGCATGAGGGTAGGGTGGGTAGGCTAAAGGGATGGTTTCAGGATGCTTCAAGTGCATTACATTGTTTACTTTATTTCTGTTATTATTACATCCCCTCCCGCTCAGATCATTAGGCATTAGAATAAGAAGGTTTGGACCCCTACCATAGGGGTCCAAATTACCATAGTGTAATTCAGGCTGAGAGAACCCGTCATTTTTGCATGGTGTGCGGGGGCTGGCGGGGTTTGGGGATAAGGGGCGTTCAGGTAGAGAAAGGCCTTTATATAAAAGGATATGGACCTAGAGGGTATTATGTATTTTAAGTGAAATGAGTCAGAGAAAATGAAATACTATATGATTTCACTTCTGTGAGGAATCTGAAAAACAGAAACAATTATAGAAGCAAGAGAGAAAAAACAGGTGGTTGATGGGGGTTAGGGTTAGGGGTGTGGGGGAGAAGAGAAAGAGGTGAGAAAGGTTAAGATGTAACTACCAGTTACATAATAAAAAGCAATGGGTGTGAAAGGTAAATAAATAAAGACATAGAATGATAGATAAGGTAACCCCATGAGGCATAGGGAGGAGTCTCAGCCTTAGAAGGAGTCAAGCTAGGACCTTCAGTGCTAGTCAGCAGGCCTGGCATCCAAGCAGATTGCTGCACTAAGGAGCAGCCCTGCTCTCAGGTCTGGGCATCCCCAAACAAGGTAGCTGGATATGGAGCCCCCAGCATCTCCTCTAGCCACTCAGGGAGGTGAGAGCTTTGCTCTGGGGCATGCAGACTCGGGTCAGCAGAGGGAAGACCCCAAACCCTACCCAAACTGGAGGCCAGAATCCTGAGTGAGGACTGAGGGAGCCCCTGAGTCCAGAACTGGGGCAGGGGGTGGGGGTCGAGAGTGCTGCCCTTGTGGTTAGCAGCATAGCCCCAAATCATTTTTGGCGGAATGTGGCTCACTCTGTCAGCTTGGGTCCTCTTGGGAAAGGTGAAGTCCTTTCACAGGGTCTTGGGCTCAGGTCTGCAGAAGGCAGAGTCCCAGGAAGGATGCGGAGTCGAGGGGAAGATCCATACACGGTAGAGAGAGCCACATCTGATGCCGCCTCAGCTGTCAGCCCTGGGGGTCCCAGGGAAGAGCTGGCCAGTTCTGGTGCCCCTGATTTTGCCTGTGGGGTCCGAGGGAGATGAGGGCCTGGTTTCAGGTCTGCCTGCCCAGGTTAGGAGAAAACGAGGAGTCCTAGGCCATAAGAGATGTTGAAGCACCAATTCTATGTGAGGAAGGAGACAACTGACTCCCCCAGAACAGAGGAGCCCACACAGAGTGCCGCCTCTGCCATCATCCTGGGAAGCCGGGTTAGAGCTCTCAGGCAGAGATGCCCTCTCATTTTCTCCAAGGATGGTTTCAGGGACATTCAGGTTTGACTCTGATGGGTGAGGCCTCATTCAACATAGGGAGGAAGACCGGTTCCTAAAGGGATTGACAGTGGTAACACTGAATGAACATGCCAGAACCCCACCCAGAAGGAAGTGAACAACATAGTCGCATCACTCCTCTCAGACCTGGGAGACCCAGGCATGGGGACCAGATGACCCCCACTTGCTTCTGCCCAGAGCCTCGCAGGGAGGTGAGGAACCTCGATGATGGGGGTATGGGTTCAGGTCCGCCACTGGAGCATTTGCAGCTAGTACCAGGAGCCCAGAAGAGGACCTAAGAATTGAGGGACCATCCAGCTACCCCGTGACAACAGAGGGCAGTGCAGAATCTCTTCCTGACTGTCCGCATCAGGAGTCCACACACAGCTGTAGCTAGAGATCGGGAAAATGTCGCTGCTTTCTAGTAGGTCTCAGGGAGATGGGGGCCTTAGTAGGAGGGGAGAGATCTCAAGTCGAGACAGAGATTTCCTGGTCTTGCCAGGAGTCACAGAGTCATGATAAGGACCCAGAGACATGACTTAGATGAGCACCTACCCAAAGCAGTGGGGGCCTGCAAAGTCCCAGTCCCTGTCTGCCCTGGGGCACCTCAGGCAGAGATTGCCAGATGTCACCCCTCACTTTCAGCCCCAGGAACTCAGGGAGATGTGGGCCTTGATCTGAGGCCAGAAAACTCAGGGTGGACTAAGGGAGGAACATAAATCACATCCAAGTGCGGACTAAAGGGGCCAGTGATGACAGAACAGTGAAGTCCTACAGAGTCCAGCCCCTGCTGCCATCCCAGGGAGGTCAGGGACAGGGATGACGAGAGGTGGCTCACACTTTCTTTCACCTTGGGAACCTCAGCGTGCTCAGGTCAGCAGAGGGAGAATTTCTAACATTTGCCAGGACTCACAGAGAAGATGCTGAGGACTGTGGGAAACTCCCAGAATTCCTCGCACTGTCACTCCTTGGTGCCCCCAGGCATACATGGCCGGCAGAAGTGTGCCTCACTCACAGCTAACAGGGAAGTGAGCACCTTAGTCTAATGGGTCAGCAGAGGAAGGAATCTTAAACTCTGCCCTGAGTAAAATCTGGGGACCTTGCATGAGTAGCACCCATTACAGGGCCTCAACCCCCTGCTGCAGCTATTCTGGCCCCAGAGACCATGGGCGGTAGGGCCAGGTAAGGCCACCCTGGCTTTCCCCATTCGATCTCAGGGAGCTGTTGGCCTTGCTGTGAAGAAAGGTCCTCAAGCCAGGAGAGAAAGGAGCCCCCAGATCCTCCCAGGAGTCAAAGTGGGGACTGCGAATGAGGACTGAAGGTAGCACGCTCCCCCTTCCAGCTAATCAAATGAACACTAGAGTCTTGCCTGATCCTCTGCTGAGGCCCCTCATTTCTTTGTGTCATTTCTAAGGGAGATGAGGTTCTTCACCTGAAGAGGCAGCACCAGAGGTAGGAGGGAGGGGCCCGAACCCTTGGTGTTGACAAGATGAGGACCCTGAATGGTGGAGAACCGAGTTCAGGACAGAGCAGGCCCCCAGAACTGCCAGTGCCATCCACCCCTACCGTGTCCACGACTCGGCTCCTTCTCATGGGTCCCAGGGAGCTTTGAGGTGTCACCTTTCAAGCGGCACATGGCAGGGGTCCCGACCCCACTAAGAGCTGATGTGACAGTTGTGTGTGTGAACGAAGGGACCCAGAAAGGGCCCCGGTCCCAGGATCTTCTGTCAACTGGAGGCAGCCACAGGCAGGCTGTGGCCTGAGGCTGGCACGCGCTCACTTCTTACACAGGGTTCTCAGGGGATGGGCTGACCAAGAACAAGAGGCCAGCAGTTCCTGGAGTAGGGCTCTCAAGGAAACGGGCAGAGCAGCCTTATTCCCTCCATGCTGAAGGAGCTCATCCACTAATCTTCCCTTCTCCAGGTTCCAGCATCACCTACTTCCTGCCTGCTTCCCTGCCCGCTGTGCCTGCTGATAGTCATGCCTCGGGGGCAGAAGAGCAAGCGCCGTGGACGTGAGAAACGCCGCCAGGCACGCATGGAGGCCAAGGATCTCGGGAATGCTCAGGCTGCTGCCACCCCCACCCCTACTTCTGGGGGTACGCCCCCGGGCTCCCCCCCTGCCGGTGCAGGCCAGAAGCCTCAGGGAGCTGCAGCCACTAGCTCTCCTGTTGTAGGGGCTTCACACCCAAGATCTAAAGCACGTGGCAGGGGCCAAGTTGAGGAACGTGAAAATTCCTCCCGGGCCTCAACCTCTGCTAAGACCACTCCTCTAGATCCTCTGACGGAGAAGGCAGGAGTGTTGGTCAATTTCCTGCTTGATAAGTGTAAGATGAAAGAGCCCATTAGGAGGCTAGATATGCGGAAGCTTTTTCACAAAAGGTACAAGACACGCTTCCCCGAGATCCTCAGGAGAGCAGCTAAATGCATGGAGCTGTCATTTGGTCTTGAATTGAAGGAAGGCAAGCCGAATGGTTACTCCTATACCCTGGTCAGCAAGATAGGCCTCATCGGTGATGAGATGCTGAGCAGCAGCTGTGAGGTGCCAAAGAATGGGCTTCTGATGCCTCTGCTGAATGTGATCTACCTGAATGGCAACCGCGCCTCTGAGGCTGATGTCTGGGAGTTCCTGAATGTTCTGGGCATCTATGATGGAAAGCAGCATGTAATCTTTGGGGATCCCAGGAAGCTCATCACGGAAGAGTGGGTGCAGCAGAATTACCTGGTGTATCATCAGATTCCCGACAGCGATCCCCTGAGCTATGAGTTCCTGTGGGGCTCAAGAGCCTACGCTGAAACCAGAAAGATGAAGGTGCTGGAGTTTTTGGCCAAGATCAAGAGTACCATCCCCAGTGCTTTCCCGTTGCATTATGCTGTAGCTTTGGGAGAAGAGAAGAGATCCCGAGGCAGATCTCTAGTTAGGTCTCGTGGTGCTGCCAGGGCCACTGCCTGCTCCAGGGTCCCACCCAGAGATCCATCCAGTGCCCAGTGAGTTCTCAGGCGGCAGCTTCACTTTCTTTGACCAATACTGCCAACCTTTTAAGAAGTGAGAGGCTAAAGTAGGGCTGGAAATGTCAATACGTATCTTCTTTGTGTTCCTGTTTTACACTATTACCTTTCAAATGTTGTTTCATTTCCCAGAATGTTTGTTTAGATTCAGAATCCAAGTTTACGAATGACATGGATCACAGATTTGTTGTTGTCTGTCAGATCTAAGAGTAAGAGTTTTGGTACTGTGTAGTGTAATTCAGAAAATCCTTCCTCTTTTGAGATCCAGAACATGATAACATAGCTTTGGAATAGTAATTTTCTTGGAAATGTGAAAGAATGTTGTAGTTTTAAAACAGATGAAAATCAAGTAAGCTGTAGTCAAGTTTTGATTTATGTTATTCACCTTTGTCTCTCTCTCTATAACATTCAGTAGTACCCTTAGCGATATATTTAGATGTTGTTAGCTTATTCAAGAATGCCGATAAAAACAATGAGAAACTACATTCCTTGCTTGGTGGCTCCTTTATTCCCATCTTTACTTGAGCATCTGCTCTTCAGAAGGTTCTGTGCTGGTGGGGGTGATGCAAAGATAAAGGAGACCCTGTACCTGCCTGTAGATGTCTTGAGTATGTGAGCAGTGATTCCTTAAGGAAGGTGGTGTGATGATCTAAGACAAGTGACAAAAATCAGGGAGGATGCTGGGGAGGGAGTTGGGATGAGAGCAGTGAGGTATAAATTCTCAGCCTTTATTCTCTTAAACCAAAACTTTGAGGTTTGGTATTTTGGCCAAGGTCAATGGTAACATCCCCAGTGCCTTCCCACCCGATTATGAAAAGGCTCTGAGAGAGGATGACGAGAGAGCCCGAGCTGCAGTCAGGGTTTATAGTCCTGCCAAGGCCAGTGTGTGCTCCAAAGTCACGTCTAGCAGTCCCTCCAGCCCCTAGTCAGGTCTGAGGCAACTATTTCACTGCGTTCGACCAACACTCCCAACCTTTTAAGTTGTGAGAGGCTAAGGTGGGGCTGGAAAGCTAATCATAATATACATCTTCTCTGTCTTCCTGTTCCTTCGTGGGAGGTCATTTTAAGTTGGCTGCGTGGTGGGCTGGATGAACCTGTGATAATGGTGAGCCGGGCCCAGATCCCCAGATGGTGGCCCTCAAAGTTGGGAGGCTGAGACTGAAATGCGAAGCTTCCCTGAACAGTTACCCTGAGATTGTGAGTCAGCCAGAGGGAATCTCCACCTAGGGGAAAGAACAGAAGGTATCCAGTGCTCCTGCCCCAGTGCAGGTGAACACAGTCCACAAACCAGGTGTTTGATGCATATTACTG
This sequence comes from Bubalus bubalis, assembly GCF_019923935.1. Taxonomy (NCBI): domain Eukaryota; kingdom Metazoa; phylum Chordata; class Mammalia; order Artiodactyla; family Bovidae; genus Bubalus; species Bubalus bubalis. The sequence goes on from NC_059181.1 coordinate 29,473,372, forward strand.
TCTCCTTTGTGATGGGATGTTGAGACGTCACTGTGCTGGCACTCTGGGCCCTGAACAGAAGGAGCCCCAGCACACTCCAAACATGAGGGTATCTCGAGTGTAATCTAGTAGACCTCCTGAGCGGGGCTAGATTTTAGTGGTGGTGAAATACATGAAAATCGGGGTGTTATGTCGGGAGGGCTTTGGGAGGCAGGGGAATTACTGGTCCTTGACACAAATTCTATAAGGTTTTGCGTTGCATCCTGGTAAAACACTTGCCTCTAAATTCAATAACATATTCTCTGATAGAGTAAATTTACTTAGGATTACTTGTTTAGTTGCTAAGTCGTGTCTGACTCATTGTGGCCCCATGGACAGTAGCCTGGCAGGCTCCTCTGTCCATGGAACTTTCCAGGCAAGAATACTGGAGTGGATTGCCAATTCCTTCTCCAGGGGATCTTCACAACCCAGGGATTGAACTGACATCTGGTTGTCAGGTAGATTCTTTACCACTGAGCCACCAGGGAAGCCCTACAGTTTCTTGCTAAGCAGCAGTTTGATTGACTTAGCTTTCTTTGTTTAGAAGACTACATAGTCTCTAGTTTCTCCTGGGTAAAGAAAAATTCCCATAGATGAAGGTAGAAATTCCCATAGATTTTCTTCTGGTATGAAAATAAGCATCATAAGACCTAAACATTGCCAGCTGCAGTGCCAGGTGCTTTACACAAGCTACATATGTTCTGATACTTCTGTAAGACAAGGCTTATCAAATTCACTTAGCAGACAAAGAACTTCTATTCTCCAGGCTGATAAAGTGACAGAACTGAGTGTAGAGCCTGGTCTGAATTGCTCTAGAGGCCATAATGTTTCACTCCTCCCAGTCTGAGGCTGACATATTGTCAGTTCATTTCTCTTGACACTGCCTGGTCACAATCCCCCTGCCTGGCTGTGATCCCCCTCGCTATGGGGGGATACGAGAGCACTCCTGTGGGGTCTGAGAGCCGCTATGGAAACCAGCAAGGTAGAAGCCCTGGAGTTTTTGGCCAAGGTCAACTATACTGTCCCCACTGCATTCCTGCCCCCATTATGAGGCGACTTGGAGAGAGGACGTAGAGAGCACTGGAGCCAGAGCTGCAGCCAGGGCTGGCACTTCTACCTCGGGCAGTGATGGCCCTTCTGTGGCCAGTGCCCAGTCCATGGCCGCATCCAGCCACTCATCTCACCTCTAGTGTGGTCTGAATCTGTTCTTCACTTTGTGATCAGAAAAGCCTGTCAACCTGTGTTCCTGATACGCGTCAATAACTTTTCGACTTACCCTTTTCTTGCGGGGGGTGAGGCGGTAATTTTCAAGTGATTTTCTTTTCAGTACTAAGTTTATTTAGATTCAGATCATAAGCTTATGAATGACACGGGGTCACACACTTATTGCTGTTTACCAGATTTAGAAATAAGAATTTTGCTTTCTGAAATACAAACTGAAAAATTTTAAATCATCTGTGTGATCCAGAGCAAGATTACGTGGCATTGGAATAGGGGTATCCTTGGTCATGTGAAAAACCCCACACTAAGATAGGATAAGAAGAGGAAAAAAATTTAAAGTGGTTCAGTTATGGGTCTAGCTTACTGTATTCAGTCTCTCATTCCTAAATTTCAAAGATGTATACCTTTTAAATTTAGAAGCATTATAACTTTTGCATTTAGGATATACTTAAATTATTAAAGAAAATGTGGGTTTATGAAAATGTAAATTGATGCAGCCACTATGGAAAATAGTATAGATGCTCATAAAAAAATTGAAAATAGAACTACCATGTGATCTGGCAAGTCTACTCCTGGAAATTTAGCTGAAAGAAATGAAGCCAACACCTGGAAAAGATATCTGCACCCCCCATGTTCGTTGAAACATTATTTACCATAACCAAATTATGAAAACAATATAACTGCCCATTAATGGATGAATGGATAAAGATAATGTCACATAGACACACACACACACACACTCATCCTCACTCAGATGTTCTTTAGCCAATAAAAGAAAAAAAGGAAATCTGGCCATTTGCAGTAACACAGTTGCACCTTGAGGGCATTATGCTAAGTGAAATAAGTCAGAGAAAGACAAATACTATATAATCTCACTTATATGTGAAGATTTTTGAAAAATGAACTCACAGAGAATAGATTAGTGGTTGCCGCCAGTGGGGGTTGGAGGATGGATGAAATGCGTATAAGTGGCCAAACGGCATAAACTTTCACAACTTTAATGTACAAAATAAAGAAGTCCTGGAGATATAATGTACAGCATGGTGACTAGTTAATCATTGCTGTTGTTAAGTCGCCAAGTGGTTTCCTACTCTGCAACCCCGTGGATTGTAGCTTGCCAGCCTCCTCTGTCTATGGAATTTTCCTTGCAAGCATACTGGATTCAGTTGCCATGTCCTTCTCCAGGGGATCTTCCCGAAACAGGAATCAAACCCTCATCTCCTGCATCAACAGGAAGATTCTTTACTGCTGAGCCACCAGAGAACCCCATAGTTAATAATACTGTATTGTATATGTGAAAGTTCCTGGGAGAATTGATTTTTTTGAAGTGAGGTATAGTTGATGTGGGCTTCCCTGGTGGCTCAGATGGCAAAGAATCTGCATGAAAGGCAGGAGACCTGGGTTCAATCCCTGGGTCAGGAAGATGCCCTGAAGAAGGGAATGGTTACCCACTCCAGTATTCTGGCCTGGAGAATTCCATGGACAAAGGAGCCTGGTATGCTACAGTCTATGTGGTCAAAAAGAGTTGGACAAGACTGAGCAACTAATACTTTCACTTCATTTTCATAGTTGATGTACAATATTTTATAAATTACAGATGAATAACAAAGTGCTTCACAGTTTTTAAAGCTTATGTTCCATTTACAGTTATTATAAAATACTGGCTATATCCCCTTTGTTGTACAATATATCCTTGTTGCTTATTGTGTACATATTAGTTTGCACCTCTTAGTCTTCTGTCCCTGTCCTTCACCTCCTGCTTGCCACTCCCCACTGGTAACCACTAGCTTGTTCTCTATATCTGTGAGTCTGCTTCATTCCCCTAGTCTTTTATTTTTTAAATTCTCCATGTCAGTAGTATCATACAGCATTTGTCTTCCTCTATCTCACTTATTTCATTAATACCATCCAACTATTTACTAATTAATAGCATAATACCCTCCAACTCCATACATGCTGTTGAAAGATTGCAAAAGTTCATTCTTTTTAATGACTGAGTAATATTCCATTATGCGTGCACACACGTGTGTGTGTATGTGTGTGTGTGTGTGTGTAGGTTGTATACATATAGATTACTTTTGTACCTTGGCAAATGTCAGTAATGCTGCTATGAACATTGGAGTGCATGGAATTTTTGAATTAGTGAACTTTGTTTTCATTTTAAACAGTAATTTAAAGTTTATTCAAGCTTTAATGCAGGTTATTCTGACTTTAAGTTAGCATTACATGGCATACTTCTGAGTCCATTCCTGAAAAATTCTGTTGTACTTCTCTCTGTCTGTTTTATAGATCTGTGCAACCTCTGGCACTGGGGAGGGGGTCATTGGGGTTCAGAACACATAGCAGGGAACAAATGGATACCAGAACTGTAGAAATCATGAAAGCAAGAGACCACAGTGATCTTAGAGTAGCGAACCTAGTGCTGCCATTAGTGTTCATGTCCGGATGATAAATTCTGTTGCAAATGCACCCTTAGGTAGCGTGAACGGGTAGTCTTTAGGGAAATGAATTGTCGCAGAGAATACACTGCCTCAATATGGGCTGCCATTCTTTTTCGTAATTGTGGTTTCCCAATGAAATGTATCATCCCCAACTGGACCTGTAGAATATTGTGCTGGAGGGTCCCTGGCCACCTCACTAAGTTCCTTATTAATCCATTTCAGCGCCACAGTCTGTGCTTTTTGTCTGACTCCTCACTATCAGTGTGTGAAGGTCCGGCCAAAACTCCTGATTATCTGGTGGCTGAGAAGGACTACCTCTTCATCTCACACTGGCTCTGCCAGACAAAGGTGCCTTCTTAATAAACAGGGAAGTTGGACTGGGGTGGGGTCACTGGAAGAGAGTAGATGAGGCCGGAGGGGAAGGGGAGACGAGCAGTGGAAACCCTTAGACTCAGACAAGCATCGAGTACCTGACGGAGACCATCCAAATTAGTGGGTTCTTTTTTTTTTTCAGATATACACCCAGGAGTGGGATTGCTGGGTCATTTGGTAGTTCTCTTTTTAGATTTTGAGGACCCTCCTTACTGTTATCCATGGTGGCTGCACCAATTGACATTCCCACCAACAGTGTATAGATCATGTCCACATGCTCACCAACATTTGTTACTTCTGTTCCTTTTGGATGATAGCCCTTCTGATAGGTATAAGATAATACCTCATTGTGGTTTAAATTTGCATTCATATGATGATTAACGATGTTGAACATCTTTTCATGTGCCTCTCGGCCATTTGTATGTCTTCTTTGCAAAAATGTGTATTTAAGTCTTCTGACCATTTTTTTTAATCTTTTTTTAAACTGTTGAGTTATATAAGCTGTTCATATATTTTGGATATTAACCCCTTATTGGTTATATTATTGGCAAATATTTTTTCCCATATAGTAGGTTGTCTTTTCATTTTGCTGATGGTTTCCTTTTCTGTGCAAGTTTTTACCTTTAAATACATCTCATTTATTTATTTTTGCTTTTATTTTCCTAGCTTTAGGAGACAGATCAAAAAAATATTATTATGAATTATATCAAAGAATGTCCCACTCATAGTGCCTTCTAAGAGTTTTATAGTTTCCACTCATATTTAGGTCTCTAATCCATTTTCAGTTTATTTTTGTATATAGTATTAGACAATGTACTAATCTCATTCTTTGACAGCAACATGTCAAAGAATAAGATTAGAGCCTAAACACAACTTGGTATTATCAGAAAACTAAATATGCTTTTACATTTGAGCCAGTAATTACTTTTCAGAAAGGAACCCTGAAGAGACATCCACAACCATATGAAAATAGTTACATATCCATGAACATGTTAACTGAAGGAACATGATATATATATATATATCCACAGAGTGGAGTACTATACAGCTATAAAAAATAATGAGCATGATCTTTGTAAACTAATATGGAGTGCTTCCGTGATAGATAGAGATATATAAAAGAATGTGGGAGTTTGGGGCTAATGTCAATGATACCAAGTGCAGTGCCTTCGCATCCTGGTATGAAGAGGCTTTGAGAGCTGAAGAAGAGAGAGCCAGAGCTGCAGCCAGGGCTCCTACGGTGCCAGGGCCAGTGCAATTTCCAGAGCATGTCCAAAGCTCCTCCCACCCCTAGTGAAGTCTGAGCAGATACTTCACATTGCATTTCAAGAAAGCAAGCAGTCTTCCAACTAGCAGAGGGCCAAGGTGTTTCATGGAAACACAGCATGTAATGTATTTGTGATCCTATACAATATGCAAAAATTAGAGGTTTTTCTTTTTTCTGTTTTTAAATGTTGTTCCTTTTAATTAAAGATGTGTTTAGCTTCAGAGTCTAAGTATACTAATGGCACAGCTCCCCCTTGTACTGTAGATTATCAAGTTGAAAAATAAGAATTTTCATATTACATAGCACAGACTGAAATCCTTGAATCATTTCTTGTCATTCAGAACAAGAAAACATGATATTGGAATATGGATTTTTTGCAAAAATGGAAATTATTCCACAGTGAAGTCTGTGTGATTATCAGATACAGAAAAAAAAATCTTGAGAGGTATTCACTTCTTGGTTTGTTTTCTTCCTTTTAGTCTTTCTTTGTAAAACTGAAGTGTATATACCTGGATTGGCTTAGCTTATTTAAGAATGTGGGAGAAGTGAAAACCCAGTAAACTTTACTTCTTGCACACTTTCACTGTAATTCTTCAAATATCAATTTAGCATCTGTTCTTTGGAGGCTTCTGAGTAGTATTGGGGATGCTAAGAAAAATAAACCGAACCATTTCCCATAGAATTCTAGAGTCTAAGAGAACAATTCATATAAAGTAGCTTGTGAACAAAGATCTAGGGGCCCAATAAAAATGAGGTGTAAGGAGGTGAGGGGATTGAGGGCTTCCTCATGAGGAGTCTAGTGTAAATACACTGAGGCAAGGCACTTGGAGACTTTAGGACAGTAAATGTCCATGGGAGGTAATTTTAAGTTAGGCTACATGTTGAGCCCACCGGGGAGGCTGTGGAAACACTAAATTGAGGCCAGACCCTCAGATGGTGGGTCTCAAAGTTGAGAGACTTAAGCCTGGAATGGAAAACTACCCTGAACAATTACTTTTCAATTATCAGGCTTCCCAGGCCGCTCAGTGGTCAAGAATCCACCTGCCAATGCAGGACATGTGGGTTCATTCCCTGGATCAGGAAGATCCCCTGGAGGAGGAAATGGCTACCCAATCCAGTATTTTTGCCTGGAGAATCCCATGGACAGAGCAATCTGTTCAGTCCATGGGGTAGAAAAGGGTCAGACATGACCGAGTGACTAAACAGCAACATGAGTAGACCAGACAGAAATCCCCCCCGGGGTGGGGATGGAATGTGCCCTGTGCTCCTGCCCCAGTGCCCGTGAACACAGTGCACAACCTAGATGTTTCATGCACATCATCTCCAAGGAGATTCTGTGAAATAAAAGTAATAGTAGAATGAAACCGGAAACTCAGAAGCCAGTGGGCTGACACTCTGCTGTGAGTCATGGAAACAGAGCTCATTTTATTGAAAGAGCATTCCATTCAGCGGTTTTGGCTGTGTTGATAATTCCACAAAGTGTATGAGATGAGTATATTTTAGGTGATGGTGAAATTGATGAAGGTAGGGGCTTATTTTATTTAGTTACTTATTTATTTGGCTGTGCTTGGTCTTATCTTCGGAATCCAGGATCCTTGATGTTCCTTGCACCCTGAGAGTTCTTTAGTTCCAGGATGAGGAATGTTTTAGTTCTGGTATATAGGATCTTTAGTTGTGGCATGTGAACTATTACTTGTGGTGTGTGGGGTCTAGTTCCCTGATCAGGGGTGGAACCCAGGCCGCCTGCATTTGGAGCACAGATTCTTAGCTACTTAGCTACTGGGCCACTAGGCAACTCTCTAGGAGTTGTTTAAATGAAAGAGCAGCTTGGAAGGAAGAAAGAGTTAGCTTTAGAACCAAATTCTAGATTATTTGAATTTCATTCAGCTAAAAAACTACACCCAGACTCAAAATATGATTTAGTAGTGGAAATGAAAGATTCTTTCTAAACAGCATTTTGGACTGATTTGGTGTTTCATGTCCGAGAATGCCACAGATTCTCTGACATCTCCTAGATTTAAAAGATTCTTCAGGGTCGGTGGTATCCTCCAGGATGAAAATAATCATACTCACAGTAAAAACAGATATTGTGTAAAGTCTCAGTGTGGTCCAGGCACTGTGCCAGGTGCTTTAGCTACATGCCACTAGCTCTACAAAAGCCACTTCACCTGAGGCTCCCCGATTTTGGGGATGGACCCAAGTCCTCACAACCGATAAGAGACAGAGCTGGGACTAGAGCGCTGGTCTGAATTGGTCCAGAGCATGTACCGTTCCACTTGTCCCGGCCTGAGGTGCTCATGAGTCAGTTAATTCACTGTCTTCTAGCACTCCAACATGTATCTTGAGTGACAGAAAGAGGGACACTGTGACGAAAACACTGGGATGGAATACATAGCCAAGGCAATACAAACACCAAAATAATTAAGAGCTGTGAATAAAGGAGAGAAGGAGATAATGCTCAGTTAGCAAATGATCACCTGCATGTGGAAATTCAGACACCCTCAAGTGATCGAGGGCTTACAGGATTATCTGGCGCTATCCTTCTATGTAGAAAGTAAACATTTTATTTCTTTTAATTAAAAATAGTTATTTCTATTTATTTTTTGACTGCTCTGGGTCTTAGTTGTGACACTTGGAATCTTTGTTGCCACATGCAGGGTCTTTAGTTATGGAATGTGAGATTTTAGTTGTGGCACCAGAACTCTTAGTTGTTGGATGTGAGATTTTTAGTTGTGGCATGTGGGATAAAGTTACCTGACGAGGGATCAAACCTAGGACCCCTGTACTGGGAGAGCACAACCACTGGACCAACAGGAAGGTGCCGAGAGTAAATATTTTAGAACTACCCTAAATCTGGTGACTCAGATGGTACAGAATGCGCCTGCAATGTGGGAGACCTGGGTTCGATCTCTGGGTTGGCACAATCCCTGGTGGAGGGCATGTAACACACTTCAGTATTCTTGCCTGGAGATTCTGCATGGACAGAGGAGCCTGCCAGGCTATAGTACATGGGGTCACAGAGAGTGGGACATGACTGAGCGATTAAGCACACACCCTAAATCTGGCTGAAGAGCAGGAATATATCCCCTCTATCTCTTTGACATCATAACATCTGTCCTGAGTTCCTTAATTTCTGCTGCATTTTCCTAATCTTACATCACTTTTGGGACTGAGACCCGTTTTCTCCAAGATTTGCTAGAGGGTAACTGCTCACTGTTTGTAGGAATATGCATTCCCCAGGAAGACTTTAATCGAGGGACAGAAGCTGACATGGGAACCTCCATAAAGGAGGACTAAGGAGACATTCAACCCTGAATATAGTGGTCACCCAAAGACTAAGAAGAGGAATCTTAGCTCAGTAGAAGGAGCAGTCCCAGGCTGTGGTAGATGTAGTGAGGATGCTAAGCAAGAGGAATCAGAAGGACTCAAGTTGCATCCCCACTGTCTATTCTCAGAGGCCCTGATGGACTAGGATCACATGAGGATCATCCTGACTTCCCACTTGGAATTCTCAGGAGACTAGGACCTTGATGTAAGACAAGAAGCTTCATAAAACAGAGAATAGAGTTACAGGATTTGTCAGGTGTCAATGTGAGGACCTGAAAGTGGACTCACAGTAGCACACAGTATAAAAGGAGGCCCTGGAAAATCACTGATACTGTGGTCCCCAGGAAGCTCTGGGCACAGATGTCAGGTTGATTTCAGCCTAGAAAGTCTTAGCGAGGTGAGACCTCTGTCTAATACAATCAGCTGCAGTTTCGCAGAGGGAGGGACCTGAATCCAAGGAGGACTTCACATGAGATGCTGAGTGTTAGCGGGGACCCCTGCAGAGGGAGCCGAACAGAATTCTGTAAATTCTTAGCCCTGAGAAGCCCACAGGAGCTACTTCTGAGTGGTCTGCTCATTCAACCTGTGTGATCTTAGGGAGGGCAGAGTCTCCTCTAGCCAGATCAGAAGCCAGATCTGCAGATGGGGGTGTCTTGACCATAAATGGACTTAAGGTGAGGACCATCAGTGCTAGTGAGAGGATCTCTCCCCCAACGAAGGAGGCTCACAGAGTGGCAACCCACCTGACAAGCAGAGATGCTCAGAGCAGAGCTCGCCTCACACCACTAGGGAGTTGGGAAGGCGAGGGCTCTGTTTGGGAGCTGGAAGACTCGGGTTCATAGGAGGGGGCATCCTGGGCTCTGATACACCGCACAAGGAGGACCCACGGACGGATGAATATTGAGCTCCTGGTGTTCCCGTAGCACGCTGCCCCTGCTGTCATCCCTGGGAGACCCCACGTAGGACCTTACGCATCTCCCCTGCACTTCCGCTTTGAAAGCCAGCGGATCGACCGGTAGCCGCGGCGACCGTATGGCGGAGACTTAGTGTTCAGGACTCATCCGGAACCAAGGTGAGGACCTGAATGGAGGTGAAGGGACTTTCCCAACCCTCCCAGTAATAAAAGTGACCCATCCACATCCCACCCCTGTGATATGGCTCTTATGAGTCCCTCAGAGCTATCGGCTGAATATGGCCTAGAGTGTCTCAGGCTAAGGCATTGGTCTGTGGGGGTAGGCCTGGATTCTACCCCCGGAAGAGCTGTAGGACCTAGATGAAAGCCCTGAGGGCTGATGAGCAGACTTCGACACTGCCAAGGGGGCCACACTTAACGGCTCCCCTGTACTAGGCTCTAGGAAGCCCCGGGTAGAGCTGGCCAACTGTGGTGCCCCCTGGTGTCCACTGGAGGTGGTTTGGGGGAAGTGAGAGCCTTGCTGTAATGGAATAAACCCAGCTCAACAAAGGGACCTAGTCCCCAGTATTAATGGCTGTGACGCTGAGTGAGGATGGAGGCTGCTCCCATAAGAAATGGAGTCACATAAGGCGCCAGTCCTATTTTGAGGACTGGGAGAATCAGGCGTTTTGACATGACACTTCCTGGGACATCTCAGGGAAGTGAGAGACCAGGTCAGTGGGGGCAGTCTCAGGTTGACAAGGGAGGGTTTCAGGTGTCCTGGTGGATGGTGAGAACCTTGGAGGCTGTGGATGTTCCACACCACGTCAATTGGACCACATCTCCCTGTCGTCATCCCTGGGAGACCTCAAGAATACATATCTGTCCCCACTGCAGGCTAATGGGGAAGTAAGGGTCTTGGTCTGAATGGAGTGGTCAGCAGAGAGAGAAACCTTAGACCTTATCATGAGTCAAATGTAGAGCTTGGTTGCTTCTGTGTCCTGGATATTGAAAATAGTGCTGCAGTGAAGACGAGTACAAGTGTCTTTTTCCATTACCATTTCCTTAAGGTATATGCCTAAGTGGGATTGTTGGCTCATGTGGTAGTTTTATTCCTAGTTTTTGTAAGCAGAGTGAATTAAGTCAGAAAGAGGAAAGCCAATATCATATATTAATGCATATATATGGAATCCAGGAAGATGGTACTGATGAACCTATTTGCAGGGTAGCCTGGAGATGCCGGCATAGAGAACAGACTCGTGGACACAGTGGGGGGAGAGGGAGGGGCAGACTGAGAGAGTAACTTTGAAAATGTACACATTATCATATGGAAAATAGATAACTAGTGGGAATTAGTTTTATGACCAGGGAGCTCAAAGCCAGTGCTCTGACAGCTTAAGAGGGGTGTGACGTGGGAGGGAGTTTCAAGATGGAGGAGACATAAGATATACCTATGGCTGATTCATATTGATGTGTGGCAGAAACTGGTACACTATTTTGAATTAATATTGTAAAAAAATTATTTTCGAAAAGACGTATAGGAGAAACCAGAAGCAAAAAAATATTTTAGACCTTGAATTGGGATTTTGTGAGGGTCCACAGGGACATCAACCTGCCTGCACCAGATTTTGTTCTCAGGAGACTGTGTTTGGTAAGATATGGTCATCTTCACTTCCTGCTTTTGGGACACAGAGCGATTGGCTTTTACTATCAAGCAGTCATCACTACAGGAAAAAGTTGAGTTTCTCTACTGCTACTGCTAAGTCACTTCATTCCTGTCCGACTCTGTGTGACCCCATAGACGTCAGCCCCCAGGCTCTCCCGCCCCGGGGATCCTCCAATCAAGAACACTGGAGTGGGTTGCCATTTCCTTCTCCAGTGCATGAAAGGGAAAAGTGAAAGTGAAGTTGCTCAGTCGTTTCCAACTATTAGCGACCCCATGGACTGCAGCCTACCAGGCTCCTCAATCCATGGGATTTTCCAGGAAAGAGTACTGGAGTGGGGTGCCATTGCCTTCTCTGAGCTTCTCTACTGGGAGCTCAATTGATGAACCTGAGTGAGGACTCAGTGCATCCATCCCAACCCTCGGATTTCAGCCCAGGAAATCTCAGGGAAGGGCTGTGAGGCTGAGTGCATCCATCTCAACCCTCGGATTTCAGCCCAGGAAATCTCAGGGAAGGGCTGTGAGGCTGAGCCCCTTCTTTACTGTTCTATATGAAGTCTATGGGAGGGAAAATGTCTAGTCTGAAGGTGCAGACACCAGTCGACAAATGGATAATGGTGCCCAACTTTTTATGGAGCCAAGGTAAGGACCTTGAATGATGATCCCAGTGAACTCAGGATAGAAAAGACCCTAATGAGCTCTCAGCACTGGTCATCTATCTCCTGGCAGGGAGGTGGTATGAGGCATCCCTTCACTTATCTCGGGATCATGGGGTGGTCTAAAGTGTCTACATCAGAGTAGCAGAGGGAAGGGTGCCAAGGCTCCGCCAGGACTTGACGTGATAATACTGAAGTAGAACTTAGAAAACCCCACTGCTGGTACCTGCTGTCACCTGAGTAAATCCAAAGCAGAGCTGAGAGGACGCAGAGGACAAGTAAGTCCTCTGTTCTTCCTCTATGGGATTCTGTGGGAACAGGCTGAGCAGGAAAACAGGAGGCTTGTGGGTTCCTAGGGCAGTGTCCTCAAGGACACCTGCAGAGGCGGCCTTTGATTAAGCCAAGGTGGAGTCTCCCTGTTTTAAGGTGCTCATGTCACCCCATTCTCCATCCTCCAGGTGCCCCAATCTCCTGTCTGTTGGCCCAGACTCCCGCCTGCGGTCCCTGACCACAGCCATCATGCCCCGTGGGCAGAAGAGTAAGCACCGTGCTCGTGAGAAACGTCGCCAGGCCCGAGCTGAGACCCAGGGTCTTCATGATCAGGCGTCCACATCTAGGGGAGAAGAGACCACCTCCTCCTCCCCTCCTGATTCAGAGAGCGCTCCGTCAAGCTCGTCTGCTGCTGGCACCTCCAAGGGGCCTCAGGGAGCCCAAGGCACCACCAGTGCTGCTGCAGGTGCTATACGCAAAAGATCTGGTGGTGGTGGCGCAGCACGCTCGAGATCTGCAGCGCATGGCGCAGCACGCTATAGATCTGGTGTAGGTGCCAAGGGCCAAGTTCATAAAGGTGAAAATTCCTGCCAAGCCTCAGCTGTTGCTGCGAGCTCTTACACAGATATTCTGACCAGGAAGGCAGAGATATTGGTGGAGTACCTGCTGTTTAAGTATAAGATGAGGGAGCTCATTAAGAGGTCCGAAATGCTGCAGGAAATCAATAGAAGGTACAAGAAACAATTCCCTGAGATCCTTAGCAGGGCCTCCGAGCGCATGGAGCTGGTGTTTGGCCTGGTGCTGAAGGAAGTCAGGCCCAACAGTCACTGCTATACCCTGGTGAGCAACCTAGATCTCAGCGACAGTGAGTCTATGAGAGGTGACGGGGGGCTGCCGAAGAATGGTCTTCTGATGCCTCTGCTGGGTGTCATCTACCTGAATGGCAACCACGCCCCTGAGGAGAAGATCTGGAAGTTCCTGAATATGCTGGGCATCTATGATGGAAGAAGTCACTTCATCTTTGGAGAGCCCAGGAAGCTAATCACAGAAGATCTGGTGCGGGAAAAGTACCTGGAGTACCGGCAGGTGCCCGGCAGCGATCCCCCTCGCTATGAGTTCCTGTGCGGTCCTAAAGCGCTCACAGAAACCAGCAAGACAAAAGTCCTGCAGTTTTTGGCCAAGGTCAAGGATTCGGTCCGTCCTGCCTTGCAGCCGCAATATGAAGAGGCTTGGAGAGAGGAAGTAGAGAGCACCGGAGCCAGAGGTGCAGCCAGGGCTGGCACTTCTGCCTCAACCAGGCCTGGCACTGCTGCTTCAGCCGCTGCTAGCCGTTCTGTTTCGGCCAGGCCTGGCACTGCTGCCTCAGCCAGCGCTGGCCCTTCTGCTTCAGCCACTGTGCACCCCAGGGCCGCATCCAACAGCTCATCTCGCCCCTAGTGTGGTCTGAAGCCTGTTGTTCACTTTGTGGCTAGAGAAGCCGGTCAACCTGTGTTCCTGATATGCATCAATAACTTTTGATTTTATTTCCCCCAATTTTCAGTTATTAAAACTTTTCAACAGAAAGGTCATTTAGAGTCATGATATAAGTATATGAATAACATGAATCACACATACTTTGCTGTTTGTCAAATTTAGGAGTCAGAATTTTGTTTTCTCAAATAAATATTGGAAATCCTTACATCACTTTTGTGATCGAAGATGAGAATAACATCACTTTAGGATGAGAGTGTCCTTAGAAATGTGAAAGAAACCACACTAATAGACGCTCAGAACATTGATACATTGTTAGGGAGATAGCGGAAATGTCTTCAGATTTTGGCTGGCTTTACTGTCTGCTTAGTTTCTCTTTTTGTAAATGTAAAAGACACATACTTGCCTCTGCTTATGGTTTATGGTTTTCAAGAATGTTTGAGAATATAAATTATAGCAAATGATTTATTCGTGGCTCTTCTTTTACACAGTCATTGAGAATCTGCTCTTAAGAAGTCTTCATGCTTGTACTGGTGATGTTTAGTCAAAAAAAGTCCTAGCCTCTGTCCACTCATTATAGTTTCTCAGAGATGCTGTCATTCTACGGAAGAGGCTGAGATACTCTCTACTTCAGGAAGAACAAGAAAGAAGCAGGTAAAGAGGGGTTGGAGAGAACATATTACTTTGGTTTCATTCCTAAGCGGAATTTTGGCTGATTTGGGAGGTTGGGTCTCTTTTTTCCCGACTTGGAACACTGCATAGTTCCTGACATCTGATAGATTGAAAAAAAATCCAGCTGATGTAACATCTGAGGTCAAGATAATCATAGTAATAACTGCCGTTGCTCCTAATGTCTCAATAGAGGCAGGCGCCAAGACATAAGCTTTCCATAAATACTTATATTCCACCAATCTGACAAGAAAGGGCTTATCAAACTTACTTCACAGGGGAGAGCCCAAGGCTCATAGAGTTAGGGTTTGGTTTTGTGCTGAAATACATAAGGCTGGTAAATGACAGCTGGCAATAGACTCCTGCTCTACACTACTTTACCCACTCCAGTGTTCTTGCCTGGAGAATCCTAGGCGCAGGGGAGCCTGGTGGGCTGCCGTCTGTGGGGTCGCACATAGTCAGACACGACTGAAGCGACTCAGCAGTAGCAGCTACACTACTTTAGGACTCATACTGTTGTCCTCCCAACCTGAGACATACCCTTGTCTTTTTTCTTCAACAAGTCCTTTTAACATTTGACATTTCCTTTTCCTTATTTATTTATTATATTTATTTGGCTGTGCTGGATCTTAGTTGCTGCACGTGTGGTCTAGTTCCCTGACCAGGGATCGAACCTGGGCCCCCTGCATTGGGAGCCTGGAGTCCTAGCCATTGGACCAGCAGGAAAGTCTCCACCCTGTATCTTTTATTTCAGTGCTTTTCTCAGTACTCCAAAATTTGTCCTAGGTGATAGAAAAGAATGCCCTCATGCTCAAGCTACTGGATCGAAATGTGTAGCCAGAGCAGTAAGAATACCAGATGTACTTAACCAAATATATGTATCCCTTATTCATTACTCATAGATAAGTGAAAGAAACAATATTCAGGGACAGTTACAAGCATGTACGTTGGCCATGTTAGATAACCTCTGAAGAGCATCCTTACAGTCTTTTCCCTGTGGAAAGTAAACCTATCAGAACAGAAATGACATGAGAATCTTCACCTGGCTGATGAGATAGATTGATCTACTTTTTTCTCCCTAAAGGACTGCCACCTGTCCTGGGACTCCCGCCTTAGACTATAGCTTCTCCACCTCCCGTCACTCCTGGGACAGGGACCCATTCTCTGTAGCACTGTAGAGCAAACATAGCTCAGGAGTTTGTAGAGACGTGGAATTTCCCCCAAAGGCCTTTAATCCAAGACACAGAAAGCAAGATGAGGGCCCCAGGTAGGAGGATTGAGGAGAACAAGACCCAAGAATATGGGGGATGGTGGTCACTGGGACAGCACTCCCTTCTGATCTCAGACACAGAGGAATTCAGAACTGGTGGGCTTAGCCTATAAGCCTTAGCATAGCCTCACTTATTCTTCAGGCTTGTCAAACTCCCTTCACTGTGCCACTTAGGCCTGGTGACATGGTGAGTCCTACTCACTTCCTCCCAGAGGATCACATGGAGGTAAGGAACCTCATCCTGATCAAAGGGAGCAGCCGAAGCTCAGCAGAAGGATGATTTCCACGTTGTGCCAGAAGTCAAGGTAAGGACCCTGAATTCTTGAAAAGACCCCTCGCCTCAAACACAGTGGGGGCAGAACATATTCCTTCCACTCCTGTTAACCTCAGAAGACCATGGTCTGTGGTGGGCCTGTGAGGCAAACTCCTCTTCTTCCTCAGGGATCAGGAAACTAGTGGCCTGGGTGGAGAAGCTTTAAGGCAAGTCAGGGAATGTTTCCAGTTGGGGAATATTTCCAGGTTCTTTCCAAGACGGTGAGGACAGCAAAGAACGTGGGAACACAAATACCAGGATGGCCACACAGTATGTTCCCTACTCTCAGCCTAGAAGGCCTCAGGCAGATTTACCAGGCCAAGGGACCCTTCAGCTCTGACAGACGAGTAGCAGGAAAGTTAGGGTTTGGTCTGATGGTGGTGTTCCCATGTCAACAGAAGGGGGAGTCTTGGGCTTGGCTGAGAGTCAAATTTGGGACCCTGATTTGGGCCCCTGAGAGGAACCATCTGTCATTCCCAAGGAGCTTGCCACAGCTTTCATTCTTGTGAGACTATGGGTAGGGGTGGCTAGATAAGGCCACTCTTATTTCCTCCTCCAGGCTCACAGGGAGGTATCGGTCTTACTATGAGGAGATAGGCCTCAGGTCAAGAAGGAGGGGATTCCCCAGGCCCCACCAGAAGTCAGATTGTGAAGCCCGAGTGGAGACTGAGGGGCCTACTCATCCCTGAATGGAGGGAGCAAAGGAGAGTCATGCCCTCCCCTTTGATGTCAGTTCTAGAAAGCTCAGGGGAAGACTGTAAGGCAAGGCTCTCCCTCACTTCTTTATACCAGGCCTTCTTCTTGTTGAATTGCTAAGTCATGTCTGACTCTCTTGTGACTCCATGGACTATAGGCCGCCAGGCTCCTTTGTCCATGGGATATTCCAAGGAAGAATTCTAGGCTGGGTTGCCATTTCCTCCTCCAGGGCATCTTCCTGACCCAGAGACTGAGTCTGCAGCTCCTGTATCTCAGGCGGATCCTTTCCTGCTGAGCCATCAGGGAAGCCCTATATCAGGCCTAAGGGAGGTGAGATCTTCGTTGCAAAGTATAGCCACCAGTCCTGAGAAGGGAGGGGTATGGTAGGTGCCTGCCAGGCACTGTGGCAGATGCTTTACAGTTACCACCACATGCCAGCAGTCCTTCCAGACAGGGCTTGTCAAACTCCCTTCACAGTTAAAGAGCCCGAGGCACTCTCAGAGAGTTGAATGATGTGACAAACTTCTCCATGGCTGTTTAAGTGACAGGGATGGCCATAGGCCCTTGATTTGAGTTAGTCTAAAGCTCACCCTCTCACTCCTGCAAGCCTGATCTGACCTTGTGCCCTTAATTCCCTTTTTATTCTCATTACTGTGAAATGTATGAGGCATTAAGAAGAGGGACTCTCGGGTCCAACTATTAGATTGTAATACATAGCCAGAGCAATAATAATAATAATTATGCCAAAATAAATGTGACATATGAAGAGAGGAAAAAAGAGATAGTATTTGCTGACAAGGGGGTCATCTGTCCATACATATGAGGATTCAGACATCTTAAAAGATCTGAACGTTTTAACTTGCAGATAAGCTTATAAGATCAGTAAGGGACTCAAAAACATCATCTCACAGCCATTCCTTTGTATAAAAAATATCTATTAGATCTAAAATATAAAGTTTATTTATTAGAACAGAGGTTGCCTGAGAAGTCTGGCTGAAGGAGAGAAGGGACAGGTTACCACGTTTTGTTTCCCTCACAGGTCTCTGCCTGGGCCCCCTTACTTACGCCATGGATTTCCTATCTCTTATCACTCCTAGGACAGGGATTCCTTCTCTGCAAGGTCCGCAGTAGAGAAAGCACTCAGGGCCTTTCAGGGATGTGGCATTTCCCAAGAAGGCTTTAATCAAAGGGGCAAGGGCCTTTAGGAAGACACCCATGCAACTGGACTGAGGAATGCAACGCCCCAGAATATTAGGTGTAAGAAGGCTTCAGGCAGAGCTCTCAAGCCGAACATCTCTTTTCTCTGTTGTCTCAGTACAGTTGTCAGGGACGTGAGACCTTTGGTCTAAGGAGGGCAATCTCAGGTCAGAGTAGGAATTGTCAAATATATATGTGAAGCCCCTTAAAAAGAAGGGAAAGAAATAGCCACCCAGAACCACTGGGGTTCTGTAGTGTCCACTTGCTGCTGTCAGCCCTCAGAAGTCCTGAATTCCATCATGGGATGAGGTAGAGAGAGGCCTTGAGAGCTGAGAAAGACAGAGCGCTACCGCCATGGGCAGGGCACGTTCCAGAACCAAGTCTGCCAGCTCCTCCCACATAGTGACATCCAGGGAAGATCCTTCATCTTGTGGTTGAAAAGAGAAGTAAGTATTCCAAGTAATTGAGTGCCAAGGTGGATCTGAAGGGAACGCATTTTATGTCTTGTTTTGTTCTTGCTTGACCTCAGTAACTGGGAGATGTATCTTTTTCTGTTTAGGGCTTTCTTTGTGGCACTATTGAAATACCCTTCTTGTAATTGAAGGTTAATTTGACTTCCGTATTTGTGTTTATGAACAAAGTATATCCCATTTATTGCTGTATTTCAGTATACGTACAAAGGTTTTTATATTGAGTCAGAAATCCTTGAATCTCCTTTTGTGGTTCAGAACAAGATGACAGGACAAGAGAATTGGGAGTTTTTTGCCAATGATAATGGACAGTGAGTGAAATTGTTCCTATTGGGAAATAAAAAAAAAAAAAAAAAGGTCTTGTCTGTGTGGCATCTGCAATACAGTGGAACGGGAATTCCCAGCCCCTGTTTCCCCTCAGCAACCCAGATGTTAAGAGTATATAAGTAGCAAAATAACCTTTATAGAAGGTCCAGAATCCAATTAAGAAATTGCAGTACCACAGGTAAGCATACAACTTAGATCAGCTGCACTTGAAATGGGTAAGAACAACACACACACACACACACACACACACGCACTTATGGATCATGAATAGCACTATTCATCTATGATGAACAGTTTCTATACTAAACTGTTATCTCAGCAAATGTGATCACCAGTGGTTCACAGCTATTTCTTACTCTGTTTAGTACGATACTGTAAACTGTGAGTAACACAATAGGACTCAGGTGAAGTGCCCCTAGTGGTGCTGGAAGTGCTCTCACGAAGCAGAGAAAGTCATGACATTATACAAAAAAGTTGAGTTGCTCCTTGTATACTGATTTGGATCTGCAGTCATGGTTGCCACCATTTCAAGATGAATGAATCCAGCATAAGGACCACTGTAAGAAAAAGAAAAGGGACTTTATGAAGCCATCACTGCAGCTACACCAGCAGGTGTGAAAAACTTGTGCTTTTTGTGAAATAAGTTTTTATCTTGTATTGAAAATATAGCTTGTATGTGGGTGCAGGATTGCTATAAGCAAGGCATATCTATAGACTCGAACATGATTGAGGAAAAAGCAAAGTCATTATGACAACCTAAAGCAAAAGTGGGTGAAGGATCTAAAGCTGGAAAATTTAATGCCAGCAAAGGATGATCTGATAATTTCAGAAAGAGGTTTGACTTCAAAATATCTAAATAATAGGGGAAGCAGCTTTTGCAAACAAGAGGCAACAGGTGCTTTCCCATATGTCATTAAGAAAATCACTGGGTATTAATTTTGTATCCTGCAACTTGACCAATTCATTGATGAGCTCCAGTAGTTTTCTCGCAGCAACATGAGGCTTTTCTATGTCTAGTATCATGTCATCTGCAAACAGTGCCAGTTTCACTTCTTTTCCAACTTGGATTCCTTTTATTTCTTCTGTTCTCTGATTGCCACGGCTAAGACTTCTGAAATCATGTTGAGTAAAAGTGGAGAAAATGGACATCTTTGAAATTTTCATATTAAGTGAAGTCTGCTGCTGCTGCTAAGTCGCTTCAGTCGTGTCCGACTCTGTGCGATCCCATAGACGGCAGCCCACCAGGCTCCCCCGTCCCTGGGATTCTCCAGGCAAGAACACTGGAGTGGGTTGCCATTTCCTTCTCTAATGCATGAAAGTGAAAAGTGAAAGTGAAGTCGCTCAGTCGTGTCCAACCCTCAGCGACCCCATGGACTGCAGCCTACCAGGCTTCTCTGTCCATGGGATTTTCCAGGCAAGAGTACTGGAGTTGGGTGCCATCGACTTCTCCTTAAGTGTAGTCAGACAAAGACAAATATCCCGTCACTCAAATGTGGTGTGCTTTTAGTGATAGATCAACACTCAAAAATGCGCAACTAATTTTGTGGCAGCAAGATACAGTGTGAAAATACTCAATCAGGTTGAGAAGCTGATTGCGGTTTCTTAGGGATGTAGAACATCTGGCCCTTTGAACCTAAAGTTCTTCACTGACTAGCTTGTGTTTGAACATGATTCATTAAACATTTGCCTTTAATTCTGAAAAAAAAAATGTGGTGTGATAGAATTCTATTACTATACACTGTCCCATCTCTCTCTTGTGAATGGATAAACGGCACATCAGCCTGTCATCACAGGTAAGTGTTTTCTCTTAAAGTAAAAATATTTTCAGCACTTTATTATAAATATGACTGAAATAGCGTAGGATATAAAAATTTTTAGCGATCCATTCATTACTATATATGCTTGGCTACCATGAAGCAATCCTATCGTTACACTAGTCTACTATAAAGCAATCATATTGCTGCTTCTTCATTATCGATGCTTGAATCATTATACCTGTAACTAACTACGAATTGCTTTTCACATTATTTTTTCATTGTTGATATTTAGTGTTTTGCATCTATAGTCTTTTTGTCATATAAGGCAATATATATATGACAATATACATAATATTGTCAATAAGGCAATTACAGACAATTCTTGCAAATGCATGCTGTAAACTTACAATATTGATAAATACAGTCCTGTGAATATATTTTCTCTTAAGATTTTCTTAATAACATTTTGTTTTCTCTAGCTTACATTATTGTAAGAATACAATAGCTAATACTTATAGCTACGTCAACTAGAAAGAAAGGAATACATCAAGGTTGTATATTGTCACCCTGCTGATTTAACTTATATGCAGAATACATCTTGCAAAATGCTTGGCTGGATGAAGCACAAGCTGGAATCAAGATTGCAGGGAGAAATATCAATAACCTCGGATTCGCAGATGATACCATCCTTATGGCAGAAAGCAAAGAAGAACTAAAGAGCCTCGATGAAAGTGAAAGAGAAGAGAAAAAGCTGGCTTAAAACTCAACATTCAAAAACCAAAGATCATGGCATCCGGTCCCATCACTTCATGGCGAATAGATGGAAAAACAATGGAAACGGTGAGAGACTTCATTTTGGGGGGCTCCAAGATCACTGCACATGGTGACTGCATGTGCATGTGCATGAGCAGTTGCTTTTCACTTGGTATAACGTTTCAGTTATGCAAGATGAAGCAATTCCAGAGATCTGCTGGGTAACATTGTGCCTATATTTAACATTACTGTATTGTGTGCCTAAATATTTAAGTGAGTAGATCTGATGTTAAGTGGTTTTACCACAACAATCATTTGAAAAGTTGATTGTCTTGCTCCCTCTCCAGGACAGAGTAAGATGATTAAGTGCAAGCATTTAGAGAACTCTTTTATAATGTTAGTGAGAATGTCCATGGGTGCAACCATCGTGGAAAACTGTATTGAGGTTCCTCAAAAAATTAAAAATTGAATTACCATATGATTCAGCAAGCCCACTTCTGGGTTTTAATCCAAAAAAACTAAAATTAGACTCTCCAAGAGATATTTTCATTCCTGTATTTGTTGCAGCATTATTCACAATAACCGATACAGGGAAGCAGCCTAAATGTCCGTTGATGTATCAATGGATAGATATATGATATATACATATCATGGAGTGTTTTGTGTGTGTGTGTGTGTGTGTGTGTGCATCCTCAGTCACTCAGTTGTGTCTGATTCTTTGAGACCCCATGGACTGCAGCTCAGCAGGCCTCCCTGCCCTTCACTGTCTCCACGAGTTTTCTCAAACTCATGTCCATTGAATCAGTGATGCCATCCAACCATCTCACCCTCTGCTTCCCCCTTCTCCTCCTGCCCTCAATCTTTCATTCCTAGCGTCAGAGTGTTTTCCAATGAGCCAGCTCTTCGCATCAGGTGGCTAGGGTATTGGAGTCAGATTGAGCATCAGTCCTTCCAATAAATATTCAGGGTTGATTTCCTTGAGGATGGACTGGCTTGATCTCCTTGCTGTCCACGGGACTCGCAAGAATCTTCTCCAAGACCACAGTTTGAAAGCATCAGTTCTTCAGCACTCAGTCTTCTTTATGGTCCAACTCTCACATCCATATATGACTACTGGAAAAACCATAGCTTTGAGTACAGGGACCTTTGTCCGCAAACGGATATCTCCATTTTTTAATACACAGTCTCGCTTCAGAGCCTTAGGAAAACGCAGAGCCTTCAGCGAGAGGTCATTTCAAGGGAAGTTGCCTGGTGGGCTACTCCAGACAGTGGGAGTGGTGAGCACGGTCAGATCCTCAGATGGAGGGCCTCAGAGAATCCACAATCTCCTGGACTGGTGACCTTTACACTGAGTTGAGGGAGCCAGAGACCTCTCCTTAAGGACATACTTGATTATTTTATCTTGTGTGTAATTGGGCAAATTCTAGGCAAGTTCTAGATTTTCGTTAGTACTTAAATACGTGGAAATATTCATTATTTAGATGAACGGGTATCTGGGAGGGAAGATACTGATCAATGACAAAATTTCTAAGAACTCTGAGTTCTTTCCAACTGGGAAAGATTCTACCTCAAGCACATTCTATGTCACATCCTCTGGCGTGAATGTTACATGATTTTCCTTGCTAGGCAACATTTAGTTCACTGTGATTTTCTTTGTCTTGGAGTTTGGGTAATGTGCTGGAGTTCAGGGGGCTAGTGAAACAGCATGTGAAACAACTGACCAGCTTAAACTGGTTTGACCTTCTCAAATAGATTGTTGATTAATCACACCTTGAGTCATTTTACAAGGAAAGAACTGCATGTGTCCAAGAAGGAACACATGACCTCAATATGACCCCGGAGCCAAGCTCTTCAGTCTGCAAAACTCAGAGAAGAGAAATATTGCCCCCGGCCATTTACAAAGTGAGACCTCCTTCAATGAGGAAAACCTGGCTTCCTGTAACCTAAGTAGCGAAAAGGGACTAATTGAAGACTAGCCAATTAGCTTCCAAGTTAGAAATTCCCCTGACCCCTTAGATTGCACCCAGGCTCCTGGGTTGAACAGAGATTTGATACCTTGCGTCCTGCATTTGTAGGCCTTGCAGTAAAGCTCTTTTCTCTAAAACTCTTGCCATAAGTGTTGACTTCTCTGAGCATCGGGCAGTGAGCCCATCTTCCGTGAGTTTGGGCAGCCTTGTTGAGGTTTAGGACTTGTGACCATCTGCTTGATGCACTATAGCCCCTGGTGGGCCTTCAACACCAACCCTGAGTGTCACCTATACTGAGTTTGTCTAGAGAGTTGGCTCTCAGGTTCCTGTTTCCTAGCCATGGCACTCTGGGCTCCTCTGGCTTCTGGGGCTCCTTTCACTTTTAAGGAAGGAAACAGCTCCTGGATCAGACATCTTTGGGGTGAGTAAACTCCTTAAAATATGCCTCTTACTAAATGTGCTATATGAAGTTAGAATGTGCCTGTAGTCTAATAATCTCATCAGGACTATGTGTTAAGAGAGGATGAGATGGTTGGATGGCATCACTGACTCAGTGGGCATGAGTTTGAGCAAACCTGAGGAGAAAGTGAAAGACAGGGAAGCCTTGTATACTGCAGTCCATTTGGTTGCACAGAGTCAGATGTGATGAATTGATTGAAGAACGACAATACCACTGTGGGTTAGAGTCCCACCTAGGAGAGTTTCTTCTGTCTGATTCGAATCCTAAGGCTACAGTCCTGGGTTAAAGACCCAACCTAAGAGGACAATGTCAGAGGTTAGCGCTACTGAGGTGCTCAAATGATTGGGTTAGAGCTCTGAACACTGGCTTAAGGTTCCAGGCCTTTGGATTTAATTGCCTATGTTTGTCTGTGTCTGACTGTTTTATGTGTTGGGATTGGCTAGTAGGAGTTGGCTATGGGATGAATGTGGTGAGACTTTATTCAACCTGTAATTAATGAGGGTCCTCTGAATCGGGAGATAAAACACCTTGCTCCTGGACTGGAAACCTTGCTGTATGGAGGTGATGGGGGTTTTCCCCTTTGCCTAAGGTGACAGCACAGAGGTATTGTTACAGATGAATATTCTTTAAAAAAAAAATTATTGGAGATTTGTTGATTTACAATCTTGTGTTATTTTCAGGTGTACAGCAAAGTGATTCAGTTACACATATATTCAATCTTTTCCAGATTCTTTTCCGATATAGGCTATTATAGAATATTGAGTATAGGAGGTTCTGTTCAGTTATCTATTTTCTATATTGGTTGTATGTGTATGTTCATCTCAAGCTTCTAATGTATCCTTGCCCACAAAGTTCTCCTTTGGTAACCATAAATCTGTTTCAAATTGTGCGAGTCTGTTTCTGTTTTGTAAATAAGTCCATTTGTGTCATTTTAAAAAATTAGATTTACCTATGAGCAATATACTACGGTATTTGTCTTTGACTTACTCAGACAATCTCTAGGTCCATCCATGTTGCTGAAAATGGCATTCTTTCATTCTTTCTTATGGCTGAGTATTCTTCCATTGTATTTATGTATCACATCTTTTTCATGTGTTGATGGACCTTTAGGTTGTTTCCATGTCTTGGCTCTTGTAAACAGTGCTGCAAGGAACATGGGGGTGCTTGTTCCTATTCAAATTATGGTTTTCTTCAGATATATGCCCAGGTATTCTATTTTTCAAAAATTATTGGAGTATAGTTTTACAATGTTGTGTTAGTTTTAGGCATATAGCAAAGTAATGCTGTTACACACACACACACACACACACACACACACACACACACACGTATAAATTCATTTTCAGTTTCTATTCTCATATAGGTTATCTCAGAATATTGATTAGAGTTCCCTGTGCTATGCAGGAGGTCCTTATTGGTTATATATTTTATATATAGGGGTGTGTGTACATTGATCTCAAGCTCCTGATATATCCCTCCCTCACTACATTTCCCCTTTAGTACCCATAAGTTCGTTTTCAGGATCGGTAAGTTTTCTGTTTTGTATTAAGTTCATTTTATCAGTTTTTAAAATTAGATTCCACATATGAAGGATATATTTGTCTTTGACTTACTTCACTTAGTATGACAATCCCTAGGTCCATCCATGTTGCTGCAAATGGCATTCTTTCCTATGGCTGAGTAATATTCCTTTGTATTTCTGGACCACATGTTTATCTACTCCTCTGTTGATGGACATTTATGTTGCTCCCATGTCTTGGGTATTGTAAATATTGCTGCAATTTACATTGGGGTGTTTCTTCCATTTTCAAATTATGATTTTCTCAGGCTATATGCTCAGGAGTCAGATTGCTGGATATTATGGTAGTATTATTTTTCTATTGTGTTTTACTGAGTATAATTAATTTAAAATGTTGCGTTAGTTTCAGGTATATAACAGAGTGATTCAGTTATACATACACATATTCACTCATTTTCAGACTCTTTTGTCATACAGATTACTACAGATTATTGAGTACAGTTCCCTGTGTTATACAGTAGGCACTTTGGGGTTATTGCTATTATATATATTAGTTGTAGATGTGGGCTTCCCAAGTAGCACAGTGGTAAAGAATCACCTGCCAATGCAGGAGACACAAGAGAAGTGGGTTCAGTCCCTGGGTCAGGAAGATCCCCTAGAGCAGGAAATCGAAACTCACTGCAGTATTCTGACCTGGAAAATTCCATGGATGGAGGGTCCTGGTGGACTACAGTCCATGGAGTCACGAAGAGTCAGACACAACAGTCATGTATGTTTATCTCAGGCTCCTAAAGTATCCCTCCCCCAACATTTCTCCAGTGGTAATCATAAGCTTGTTTTCGATATCCATAAGTCGGTTTGTATTTTGTAAATGAGTTTATTTGTGAAGTGAAATGAAAGTCGCTGTCTTATCTGACTCTTTGCGACCCCATGGCCTATACAGTCCATGGAATTCTCCAGGCCGGGATACTGGAGTGGGTAGCCGTTCCCTTCTCCAGGGGGTCTTCCCAACCCCGGGATCAAAGCCAGGTCTCCCACATTGCAGGTAGATTTTTTACCAGCTGAGCCACCAGGGAAGCAAGTTCATTTGTGTCCTTTTTTAAAAATTAGGTTCCGCTTACGAGTGATAACATATGTGATTTGTCTTCCTCTGTCTTACTTTACTTAGTATGACATTCCCTAGGTCCATCCATGTTGCTGCACATATCATTAATTAATTCTTTTTATGGCTGAATAATATTCCACTGTATATATTTACGACATTTGCTTTATTCATTCCTCTGTTGAGAGACATTTAGGTTACTTCCATATCTTCCCTGTGATTCATGGGGTCGAAAAGAGCCGGACACGACTGAGCTACTGAACTGAACTGAACTGATATCTTGGCTAATGTAAATAGTGCTGCAATGAAGACTGGAGTGCATGTATATTTATGAATCATGGTATTCTCTGGATATGTACCAAGAGTGGGATTGGTAAATCATATGGTAACTCTATTTTTTGTTTTTCAAGGAACTTCCATAATGTTCTCCATAGTGACTGTGTCAATTTGCGTTCCCACTGAGAGTGCAACAGTGTTCCCTTTTTTCCACACTCCATCGTTTGTTGTTTGCAGATTTTGGGTTGATGACCATTCTGGCTGGTGTGAGGTGATACCTCATTGTACTTTTCATTTGCATGTTTCTGATAATTAGTGATGTTGAGCATCTTTTCATAGGCTTTTTGGTCATCTGTATGTCTTCTTTGAAGGAATGTTTGTTTATACACTCTGCCTACTTTTTATGGGATTGTTTATTTTACACAGAGGTGCATGAGCTATTTATATATTTTGGAGATTATTGTGCTGTTGTTTGCAAATATTTCCTCTCATTCTGTGAGTTGTCTTTTTGTTTTTGGTTTCTTTTGCTGTGTGGAAGCTTTTGACTTTCATTAAAGGTCACCTGTTTGTTTTTCTTTTTATTTTCATTACTCCAGGAGGTGGATCAAAAACCATTTTACTAAAAGAAAAAAATACTGCTGCAACTTATGTCAAACAGTGAGTGTTCTTCCTAGGTTTTCCTCTGAGGGTTTTATAGAATCTGGGTTTACATTTCAGTCTTTGATCCATTTTGAGTTTATTTTTGTGTATAGTGTTAGAGAATGTTCTAAATTCATTATTTTACATGTAACTGTCCAGTTTTCAAGGCACCACTTATTGAAGAGACTGTCTATTTTGGTTCGCTAGTATTTTGTTCAGGATTTTTCCATCTGGGTTCTTCAGTGATATTGGCCTGTCATTTTCTTTTCTTTTCTTTTTTTTCGTGTGTGCTTCTCTATCTGGTTTTGCTCTCAGCGTGATGGTGGCCTCATAGAATGAGCTTGAGAGTGTTCCTCCCTCTGTATTTTTTTTTTTTTTTGGAAGAGGTTGATAGAATCTCTAATTGTTTGATAGAATTACCCGAGAAGCCACCTGGTCCTGGACATTTTATTGGAAAATTTTAAATCACTGTTTCAGTACTTGTGATCCATCTACTCATGTTCTCTATTTCTTCCATGTTTAGTCTTGAAAGGCTGTACCTCTCAAAGAATCTGTGCATTTCTTCTAGATTGTTCATTTTATTTGCATATGGTTGTTTGTAGTAGTCTCTTATGATATTTGGAGTTCCACACGAGTGTATTCTTAATGAAACAAGCCCTGATTACCTTGTTGTGGTATGAGCATAAGTGTAAGATGAGGGAGTATAAAGCAGGAAAAGTCCCTCTCACAAACAGAAGAATGCACCCTAATCCGGCTAAGGAATTTCATACAAAAGGCCACATTCTGGTGTTTCCTCACTAAAGAGTATAATCCTATTCTGTATCAGCAGGGAGGTCGTACTGAACTACTTTTATATATTTGTGCATGTGTGATGTTAAAAATGAAATTTTACCAGGAAAAATAGCCATTGGTTGTGGTCTTAAAGGCCATGGGGTACATAGAGGCCTTGGAGTGAATGTATTTCCCCTGGAAATTGCCCAGACATCTAGATTTGCTTGTCGGTGATCTCTGCTGGAGGGGTAAAGTATTTTGGTCATCTACCAGACAGATTAAACCCCAGCATGCTCAGAAAGGAAGTGAGGAAATCGGTGTTTGAATGTGTGTGCTCCTGAATTGCTCTCTGAAAGTCAGCTCTGCCTGAGTCTAAGACAGCTTCCTCTTTCACTTTCTTCAATGTGATGCAATCACTGTCTCAGCCTCCTACACACTAGGTAAGTTTTTCTACATGGAGACTGAGACAGAGCCTGAACTTCTATAGGACCCTCCTCAGTAGACAAGCATGCCCTCAGCACATGGCCAGGCAGAAACATTAGGAGCCTGTGACCAAATGGGCTCCAGTCTTGGAACTGGTGGGACAGATATCTTGGAAGCTAGGTAGCATGCGTGCCTTTCAAGCTACAGTTTGACAACCACATATAATAAGGGAAAACATTTCAGGGTTTTTTAAGTGAACCCTCAGATCCAAGCTGGTCAGCTTGAGACTGTCCATTCTTCTCAGTGGTTTCTCCAGAGAACTCATACAGCCAATGCTTTCCAGAAACCAAACTAGGAGATGGAATTGGGTCCTAAATTAAGGGGCGATGCCTCAAGTTTGCCCATTTTTCTCCCTAGAGAGGAACTAAGCGCTCTGAGCCACAGATAGAGAAGCCCTGAAGGCTTTCCTACAGCTCCCATGAATGCAAGGGCTTTCCAGGGAGACCACAAGTTCCTGATAAGAGTGCTGGTTGATGTCCACTTCAATCCATGAAAGCTCGGAAGAGGCAGCAAGCATTGTTTAAAGACAGTAGATCCAGGCTCTGTTTGCTGGCCAAAATGTAAACTATTTTGAGTACTACAGTGGGAGAAATTGGTCAGTCAACTGCAGAGCTCAGTTTGGGCTGAGGAGTGGCCAGGAAGAGCCAAGACAGATGACCCAATAGTAATAAATTCCATGCAGGCACCAAAACGCCAAACTTCAAGCAATAGCCTGAAAAGACATGTGAAGGAAAAAAAGCCTTTGATAATCACCTTTCTTAAATACCAATTAATCCAACCTTGTCAGTGCGTAAGTAACACTCCAGTCCTGGAGGTACAAAACTCTGGGACCTGGGATTATCATTTTCTACAGAATTTGAGACTCATTAAACAAATTGAGGATGATTTCCCACAAGCTTGAAGAATGTACAGAGAGAAATGGGGGGATTGAAGCATAAAGCATTGACCAGTTTAAAGTGGTTTTGCCTCCTTAAAACAGGTTGTTGATTAATCAAACCTTGAGTTATTTTTAGAGGCAGCACTATGCATGTGCCAAAAAGGAACCTATGTTTCCAGGATGACTGCAGAACCAAGAGGGTTCAGTCTGTGAAACTCTGAGAGTAGGAATGTTGCCAGGGAAGAACTGTATGAAGTCCTTCAATACGAAAAATCTGGCTTCTAGCAGCATGAATAGCTTGCTGCTGCTGCTGCTGCTAAGTCGCTTCAGTCATGTCCGACTCTGTGCGACCCCATAGACGGCAGCCCACCAGGCTCCTCTGTCCCTGGGATTCTCCAGGCAAGAATACTGGAGTGGGTTGCCATTTCCTTCTCCAATGCATGAAAGTGAAAAGTGGAAGTGCAGTTGCACAGTCGTGCCCGACTCTTAGTGACCCCATGGATTGCAGCCTACCAGGCTCCTCCGTCCGTGGGATTTTCCAGGCAAGAGTACTGGAGTGGGGTGCCATCGCCTTCTCCGATGAATAGCTTACATGAACTAATTTAAGACTAGCCAATTAGCTTCCAAGTTTGCAGTTCCCCTAAACCCTTTCATTTTACCTAAAACTGTGGATTGAGGAGACAGATTTCAGAGCCCCACTTCCTGTCTTCTTGCTCCTCCACCTTGGATTAAAGTTTGTCTCTCAAAAGCCTGTTCCATAGTATTGGCTTCTAGGTGCATCGGGCAGTGAGCCCTTGCTGGGGAACACTAGTAACTGATAGGCCTGGAATTAGATTCCTCTCTGAATTCCTCTAGATCCGATGCTGTTATACTCCTCTTGCCCTAAAGCAGGGCTTGTGTTCCTTAACACTCAAATGTATCTTGCGATAAAAGCAAGGACTCGGGATATATTCCAATACACTTCTTCAGGCACAAAGCCTTGAAGGCTATATCAATAAATGACAGGAATAAAGAAGAGAAACAGATGATAGTGACAGTAAGATCGTCTCTCTGTGCAGTGTCTAATAACCTCAATAAGAATAGCACAAAACCATCTTGGATGGCTTTTTTCCTTTAGAATTGTACTCATATCTCAGATATTGTGACTTGGGTTGTAGATCACTGTAGTAAAGTGAAAATTGCCATAGAGTAAATCATTAGGAATTTGGGGGGTTCCCAGTGCTTATAAAAGTTTTTAATCCTATTGTACACTTACTAGAAGATGTCTAAAAAATGCACATAGCTTAATTACAAGTGTGTTACAATAGTAACAAAGACCACTGATCAGAGTACCATAAGAAATAAAATAAGGAAAGAGTTTAAAATATTTAAAGAATTAACAATATATGGAACAGGGACCCCAAGTGAATACATGATGTTGGGAAAATGATGCCATAGACGTGTTCAATGCATGGTTTACCATAAACTTTCAGTTTGTAACGAAACACAGTATTTGTGATGCATGATTACATGCAGTACAATGTTTGAAAAATATGCCTGTCAATCAATTAAAACAAGTCATGAAAAGAGACTGACTCTGGCTTTTGAAAAGGATGGAGCAGCATTTTTCTCTGGGAGCACACCTCATTCTGCCCCCTGCCTTCTGTGTTATTTTCCCCATCTCAGATCAAGTCTGGGACATGAAACTTTAAGCTTTGCATTAGGGACACTGCTCAAGAGTTTGCTTGGATGTGGTGTTCCCCAGGAATCTTTTAATCCAAGAGAGAGCCAAATATGGGCCCCCATAAGTGGGGACTGGAGAGACAACCACCATAAAATACAGGTCATTCAGAGACCTGCCCAAACTTTCTCTCAGGTCTAAAATGCCCAGACAGGACATTCCCTCTTATAAGCCTTGTAGTTCTCTGTGAGGTCAAAGTCTCATTCTAAGAAGAATGGCCTCAGTTCAGTAGAGGGAGAATCTCACGTTGGAGAGTCAGGTCCCAGGACTGGCCAGGACCATGGTGAGGTCCCTGAGTGAAGAAAGAAGTATCACTAGACCCACAAATGAGGAGGCTTTACATACCCCTGCCCCTATTCCTAACCTCAGAGGCTCCAGGCAGAGTTATAGGGATGAGAAGCCTCTTCATTTCTGTCTGGTCTCAGCGAGGGAATGGATGGAACCCCAGTTCTTAGGAGGGTGGCATCTTGGCCATCACCACTGGGAAGATGAGGACCATCAGTGCTGATGAGAGGGTCTCGCCCACCAAGGAGGAAGGCTCATGGAGTGGCGCTCCCCCTGTCAAGGAGAGATGCACAGAGAAGTGCCCTGATTCCCCACTAGGGACTCGGAGAGGTGAGGGCTTCGTTTGGGGGCAGGAGGACTCAAGTCCTCAGTGCGAAGGGTCCTGGGCTCTGACAGACGGCATGGTGAGGAACCTAAGGGATGACCCAGGGACTGCTGAACACTGAATGACGGGTCCCCACAGAGCCCCACCCCTTCCATCATCCCTCAGAGATCATGCACAGGGCAGCCATAGCCAGAAGTGTCTCTGTAAAACTTCCGTGCTGGTTGCGAAGAGCTCGGATTGATGTCAGCGTGTTCGTGT